>NC_081756.1:11902304-12177304 GCF_963082965.1 Carassius carassius
TATATTATTATATATTTATGTTGTATAAATTTGTGAAGGAATAGTTCACCCAAAAGTAAAAAAATTGATGAAAATGTGCTCACCCTCATGCCATCCAAGATATAGATAAATTAGTTTATAACGTGTGGATTACTTGTGGATTATTGTGATATCAGCAGTTTGGACACCCATTCACTGCAGAGGATCCACTGGGGAGCAAGTGATGTAATGCTAAATTTATCTGTTCTGATAAAGACAAATTCATCTACATCTTGGATGGCAACATTTTATTTTTGAGTGAAGTATTAATTTAATATTTACATTGTTTATGTGTAGTTACTATTTGAAACAAATGAGGACAAATGAAAACAAATGTGTTTTCGCAACAGAACTGCATAGCATTGTCTATTTTGTGGAATTTGTGTTGAACATTTATGACTGCCTGTGCAGTTGCCATGCTTGATATTGTTGCATCTGCTGTTCTGCTTTGTGACCCATAAGCCCTTGAGATGGAATAATCTACCTTTTGCTTTTGATTAGTATATGACTTGCAAAGAACGTATACAATGCATTCTGTGTTCAATAATGTGTACACAATGTGTGTGTAATTGCTGGTTGGAAACTTGGAATAGATGTTTTAGCTCTATTTGATGGTTTTGTAAATGGCAAATAGTTTTGCAGGAAGTCATCAGTATTCCCTTTTGTGAATGTTGCATAATATTAGCACAAACAAAATGATTTCAAGAATTGACCAATTATCTCATCATCGACACTGCATACTGAAGTAACTTTAAACCACAACAGCTGTTTGAACTTACACCAAAGCTTGTTTGAGTTAGATGTAAGTATATACCTTAAATAACCTAAAGTGTTTCACATCTAAGTCCATAACTTAAATGTCACCTTGAAATTTTTTGAGTTTATGTGTGAATCCTTCTATTTGCTGAGGGAAAAGGCATTAGGGGGACACGTGAGACAGACAGGGACGTTTGGCTGTGCGTGGCTCTCATACACACAGCAGTTTCTGTACTCTGCTGCATTCTGCTTATCTTTCAAAGCACCAGGAGAGAGCAAGATCAGGACTGAACCTTGGCCCTAAATAGAGCAATTAGCCTTTATTTTAAAACCCTTATGTGCTCACATGCACACAAATCTCAGTTGAATTGCTCTTTTGTTGAAGTGATTGTTCGTGTTAATGGCTGTCACACTCAGTTAAAAATAAGTAAAAACAGGATTATATCCAGAGTAAAAACCACTTTCATTTGGATAGTATAATGTATTCAAGTTGATGCAGTCATAATAAATGATATATTTCACTTGACCAAATCTTGTTCATTTCGATTTTTAGGTTGCATGTTGAGTATTTGAATTTTCCCTCAACATGTGGATATTTATTTACAGACAGCTGCGATTTGTGCTGCGCTACACTTCAAAACAACGCTTATGTAACAGTGCCTGTTCACCTTAAATCCCCCCCACCCCATCCTGTCCCTCTGCTGGTGTATGGTAACATGTGTGGCTATGCTGTTCTCCTCTAATATGCTGAGTGAGTATGATGACGGCAGACTTAAGCTCAGACGAAGCACAACATTGGATTAAATGTGGTTTATGGTTGCAGACAAATCAAGATTATAATTTTTTTTTATTATTAATTGATTGATTAGATCTGGATATGGCCTGTAGCTGATTTTAAGGTCATTTTGTTGGTTTGGTTTGTGCCATACACTGTGCCACAGCTGCAGTGACCTTGCCAGACTTTACTGCATTGTTATTTGTGACCTACTTTCTTAGTGTCTGTGTGTGCGTTGAACAATTCTCAGTGTGTCAGTATCCATATGTGCCTGTTTGTATATATCTAAACACCTGAAAGTAGATAGGTAATGTATATTAAACAAGAAAATACCTTACAGGCCCAATAAACATAAACAATAACAGGCATACACATTCCACATGATAGTGTAAGTTTATCTGTGATAGGACTAGGTGTTATGATCCCAATATTAATAATAAGTCTTGCAAACTGTTTATATTTTAGCAATTTTAACCACTTATATATAGTGTTTATATATATATATATATATATATATATATATATATATATATGTATGAACAGAAAATAAACATCTTTATATATATATATATATATATATATATATATATATTAGGGATATGCCGGTATCAAATTTTCCTGTTGCGATTAATTGCTCAGGCTTTTATCACAGTAAACGGTATTATCACGGTATTTAAATTTTGTTTTAAAAAAAGTGCACATAATACAGTATAACAGGTTAAAAAACTGTTTTTCTTATAACAAAAATAACTGAACATTTAAATACAATAAAGCAATACAGAAAATATATAAAGTTAAGTTTTGCACCGATTAAAGTGCAAAAGAACTATAAAGACCCATAGGTATCACTTTACAATAAGATCTCTTTAGTTCACCATTAACATTCACAGTGAGCAATAGCTACATTTGCTACAGAAGTTATTAATCTTTGTTAAAAAATAAAAGTTTTAGGTCATGTTAGCTCATTAAATAATACAGTTGCAACTTTACCTAAGAATACCTAAGATGAATGAATGTTCAGAAGAATTGTTTATTGGCAGTTTGTTACCTAATGAATTAACTAATGTTAAAAATGAAGCCCTAATGTTAAATGTAAATTTACAATAAAAAAAGCAAAAAACTTTAAAACAATTTCTATGTCATGTTGTAGTCCACATTAAAATAGCCTATTAAGACTTAATACTTAAGTATTATGCACTGTGATGAACATCATAGCAAATACACAAATCTGATTGGCTATTTAAAATTATTAAATATGTTTTAGAAAGTAGGACAGCTGGTTTATTTGTGGTGTTTCAAGGGTAAGGACTGCATTTTCTGCAGTTTAGCGCCATCTGCTGTCAGAGAGTGAATGTGCTTTGCGTCCCTCACGTGTTCCTCCATGTGCTTCTCATGTGTGCTTGTTTACATCAGAGCACACATGAGTCTTTCAAGCAGCATACAGCAGTTTTGTGCATTTTGACCAGTTAATGGGAATAGTATTCTTAAAATGCATTCCAAATTCTGAATAATTTGTAATATATAATTATTCACGGTATTTAAAAGTCCTCACAATAACAATATTGTGCATATTCATTACCGTGATATAATCGCATTACCGAAAACCAGCACAAGTCTAATATATATAAAGGATGTTTATTTCTGTTCATCAAAGAACCCTGAAATAAAAAGCATCACAGTTTCCACAGAAATATTCAGCTACACAACCGTTTTCAGCATTAATAATAAGAAATATTTCTTGTGTTTTACTTTAAAGGGGTCATATGATGCGATTTCAAGTTTTCCTTTCTCTTTGGATTGTTACAAGCTGTATGTGAAACGATAAGATCCCTAAAGCTGCAAAGACTAAAGTCTTAAACCCAAAGAGATATTCTTTATAAAAGTTGAGACTCATCCACGCTCTCCTAAAATGCCTTGTTTAAACACGCCCCCACGTCTACATCATGATGTGGGTAGATTTGCGTAACACCGCCCAAATGTTCACGCAAAGAAAGAATGCGTAACTTTGATTCTCGCTGTCATATTGTTGGTGCCCCCATGTTGTGGAGATGCTATGTGTCTCGTTGTGGAAGTGAAACTACTTTGTTTGGTCTTCCAAAACAGGATATGACTAGAAATCAGTGGTTAAGTTGTATTTACAAAACTGTTCCAGAACAGTTCAAACCAAATATTCAGATGTGTGCTGTGCATTTTACGAAGGCCGAGGACTGTTTCCTGGGAGAGTAGCCTACAATGCCGGTGTTCTGACAAATAATGCAGACTCACAGTCTGTAAGTATGTTTTCATATTTAAATAATTTGCCACTGATGATTCCAACGTGAGTTTTGAGCAATGTAGAGTTGTGCTTGTTGTTTGTTGTTTCTCCGATCACAAATGCAGACATGATTTTATGTTTACACTGCACGATGCAACACAATGCATAAAAAGTCATTATAATCCATAATTATGTCCCCACAGCATGCTACAAATGCCTCGTTTGTAATGGGTTTTGTTGTTGTTTTTTTTCTCGTTGCGTTGGGACACGGCTTCACAGTATGGTAAGGGGCATAACATTTCCGTCACACACTTGAGGTATTTGGCCAATCACAACGCACTGGATAGCTGGCCAATCAGAGCACACCTCGCTTTTCAGAATCATGAGCTTTGTAAAAATAGACACTTCAAAAAGGTGGAGCATAGTACAGTAGGTGGAAAATAATTTGTATGTTTATTTTTTAGCAATATCATATGACCCCTTTAAGTTTTGTATTTCTTTATTGAAAACTGTAATATTTCACAATATAACTGGTTTTCTGTATTTTACTGTATGATCAAATAAATACAGTTTTGATGAGCACAACAGACTTATTTCAAAAACTTAAAAAAAGAATAAATAAATCCGGTAACACTTTATTTAGTAACACTTTATTTTAAGGACCAGACTCACTATTATCTAGTTGCTTATTAGCATGCATATTACTAGCATATTGGCTGCGTATGAGTACTTGTAAAGCACATGTTAATGACTTGTTCTTCCTGACCATATTTTAGATCCCTTAATCCTACCCCATACCTAAACTTAACAACTAACTAACATCCTTACTATTAATAAGCCGAAAATGTATGTTTTATTGAGGAAAAATTCATAATTAATAGTTAGTTTATAGTGAGAATTGGACATTAAAATATAGTTATGAGAATCTTAACGACTACAAACTTTTGAATGGTTATCTGTTTATGTGTGTATGTAGGAAATACTGCCATTGCAGGAATGATACACCAGGACAGGGGCATAGTTAATCTGATCATATTTAATGGGCGTATTTAATCTGATCTAGAGCTAAAGTAGATGACCCAGTCATGCAAAATCAGTGGGAAACCAAGGGCAGTGTAATTAGATTTAAATGAATATTTGCCTTGCCTCCCTTTGTGTGTGAGCAAGGTAGTGTGCATGGGGTTTGCAGGTGCTTTGAATATTTAGCTTCGTTGGTCTGTGTTTGACCATTGCTATGTATTTATAAAATAGTTTATTTTATGCTTTAAAAAATTCCCATACTAAATTCACACCATTGGTTGAGCTAAATGCCGAATAGAAAGAACAGTCCCTTTGTGTATACACTTCTCATAAGCTCAACAAATGACTTAAAGTTTTCTCTGCAAATTAAACTGAATGAAAGGGAACATTTGATATACAGATGCATTAATCGTATTAGCTATTTTCAGTCTTTCCATAAAAACATCTTCCTTCTCATGAAGTCTTTAGTAAATGCTGAATTATGTATGGCCATGCTGCAATTTTTTTTTGGATATGTCACGCTAGTGTTTAGCATGGCCCTCCTAATTGCAGATGTACTGTGAAATGCTGTTCTCATGAGATCATTGCTGTTAAAATGATGGTCGTGTTCAGATGTGATTTATTTATCAAAATATCAAAACGAGGATGGCATGTTATGTTCAAGAGATCAAAGGTACATGGACTACAGCCAGCCTCCAGTGGTGGGTGCTTCAGCAAAATGTGAAGCAAGTGATCTTATGAACACCAAGCATGCTGTTAAAACGAGTCTTTGAAAGAACGAGGGGTGGCTTTTTAGCATGGGTTAATGTCAAGAAAATGCCATACATTGAAGAAGAGACACAAGCCATATCTAGTAATATCATAGAGACTTGCAGGTGAGCTCTTTTGATATTGTCTAACATGTAACCATCTAGAAATGACTTAGCAACCACCTAGATAAGTCAAAAGTCAAAAAATCTCTTAATTTCAGTTACTATTAGCCTCTTCATCGCTCTCAATTTCTTGCTTTTTAAAAATGTCAACTGGATGTGTCTGAGACTGAAAGCATTGTTCAATAGTGTAGGACCGTCAAAAAGAGAATCTTATATGTATAATCATTAAAAAGTCATGTGTGGCTTTGTCTATGACTCATCTAATGCAGGCTACCAGCATCACTTAAGTTCACACAAGCATCCAGGGGAGGCCCACATCACATAAAATCACACACACATAGAGTGGGGCAAACAACCTTTGAAGGAAGCCGCTCTTCCGTTTAAGTGAAAGAGCGGAAGACAGAATACACACAATTTTTGCATATGGTTGTAATTCTCTCATTTGTGTTGGAAGCATTGTGATGCTCAGATTCACAGCAAGAGACTGGGTACAATGATGTGTTTTTGTGTGTGTATTTAGTGTTTTTTCCAAGCGATATGTACAAGCCCTCAAGAACTCACACATTTTCTAACATGCTCTTATTTGCTGGGACACTAACAAACTGACTATATTTAGTGCCATAAACACATAAATATGAATTATATAGTATTGGTTATGCATTTTGCATAGTATAGTAATGGGAAGTTCATCTCGCTCCATTATTTCCAGATTATAGTGGTGTGTTGATGCAGTTGGTACATTTATCCAAACTATAGGCAGGCAAATTTTATGCAAAGTCCAGAGAGTAATGATTTCGGCAAACAGGTTTTGGAGGTTAAGTGAAGTGAAGTGACATACAGCCAAGTATGGTGACCCATACTCAGAATTCGTGCTCTGCATTTAACCCATCCAAAGTGCACACACACTGCAGTGAACACACACACACCATGAACACACACCCGGAGCAGTGGGCAGCCATTTATGCTGCAGTGCCCTGGGAGCAGTTGAGGGTTCGGTGCCTTGCTCTAGGGCACCTTAGTCGTGGTATTGCAGGCCCGAGACTCGAACACACAACCTTAGGGTTAGGAGTCAAACTCATATGACTTCCCCACAAAACAGACTTAAAGAACGAGTTCCTAGATGATTATGAGCATCTGGTGTGTTTTCACAGAACTGTTGGTTGTAGAAGTTTGCCAGCAATTTTACTAATAGAGAGTGAGAGAAAGAAAGCCTTTACTAACAGTGAACACCTAATGCGGATGAATATAGGCTGCAGAGAGGAGAGTTGATGAATTGAAGATGGGATGCTTTCTCAGTAAGAAGTAACCAAACTAATGGCCTGAAAGTCAAGGTTTTTATAAAGAAATTAAGTGGAACTAGATTAAGCCTTTTAAGACATCTTTTGCAGCTCATAATTATTTATCTGTCTCTGTCTGTAGGACACAAATGTTAAATTTTTTTTACTCTATAGGACACAATGCAACCATTGCATTATTGACTGTTGATTCATAATGCATCTTATACTATATGAGAATCAAGTGTTCATTTGAAGTTGTATTAGTAATGGCCTGTTGACTTAAATCTTTATTAGTAATCTTTGTCTTCGAAAACACTTCTAGTTTAAAAAAATTAAGCTCTCTGCTTTCTCAAACATTTCTCAAATTAATTGTATATATTTACTAAATTGTCCTTTGGTCACATTCACATTGGTGTTACATGATGCACAACATGAATTACAAAAAGAATGTTAGTTATTTGTAGATTAGGTATTTATACATGATGCATGGATTTTGTTATTTAACATCCTTATTTAAGGGGACAAGTTGGAATGATTTTTCAGGGTCTTCCTCAAATGTCTGTAACATACTTTGGTTAAAATTCCTCAATGGACACGTAAAACAACACCCTTTTTACCTTGTCAAAAACAGATCTGTTCAATGCTACCCGTTTTGGTGCACGTCTTTTAATGAGCTACTGCTCACCACACCCTTCTCTTCCATAATGGCGTGTCAACACAAGACATGTGAATTGCTGTCTTGGACTCTGTATATGGCTTGGAGGTCGTATTCAAATAGCTAGCTATCTACATAGAAGCCGGTTGCATAGTGAAACAACTCACCGGATGACGTTTTCAGACTTTTTTTTTTAAATTTTTCTGAGCTTGCAGACACACCAGAAACCTAACTAAAAGCAAAAAAAAAAAAGTGAAAATTTCATCTGAAATCCCCTTAATGTCATTACTTACACACCCTCATGTCATTCCAAACTTGTAAGACGTTTGTCTACCATTGGAACACAAATTAAGATATTTTTGATGAAATACTTTCTGACTTTTCATAAACAGCAACAGAATTACCATGTTCAAAGCCCAGAAACGTAGTAAGAACATTGTTGAAATTGTCCATGTGTCATCAGTGGTTCAACCGGAATTTTGTGAAGCTATGAGACTTCTTTTTATAAACAAAGAAAACAAAAATGACAACTTTATTCAACAATTCTTCTCTTCCGCATTCCATCTCCAGCATCAGTCAAGCAGAGGAATGCACACGCATGCATTTTGGTACTCTCGTGAATGGTGGTGGAGACTGATGTGGAAGAGAATAATTGTTGAATAAAGTCATTATTTTTGTTATCTCTGCCCACCAAATGTGTACTTGTAGCTTCATAAAATTACAGTTGAACCACTGTATTTTAACAATGTCCTACATTTCTGGGTTTTGAACGTGGTAGTTCTGTTGCTGTCTATGCAGGGTCAGAAAGCTCTCAGATTTCATAAAAAATATATTAATTTGTGTTCCAAAGATGAACAAAGGTCTTACGGGCTTTGGAACGACATGAGGGTGATTAATTAATGGCAGAATTTTCATTTTTGGAAAAACTATTCCTTTAAGATGTGCTTACTTTCGGTTTGTATGATGGATTGTTAAATTTAACTTGTGGTGTAAGGTTAAACTGACTTTTTTTTCCCCCTCTCTGTAGGTAAAGCACTCTGTGATAGTGCGAATGGGGGAGACTATGGATTACCATCCCCTGGTCCTGCCTTCAAGGAAGTCTGGCAAGTAAAAGTTTGGCCTAAAGGTCTGGGCCAAGCCAAGAACCTTGTTGGCATCTACCGGCTCTGCCTGACTGAAAAGACAGTCAACTTTGTCAAGTTGAACTCTGATGCAGCCGCTGTTGTGCTCCAGCTGATGAATGTGAGGCGTTGTGGTCATTCTGAAAACTTCTTCTTCGTGGAGGTGGGTCGCTCTGCAGTAACTGGCCCTGGAGAGTTTTGGTTGCAAGTGGAAGACTCTGTGGTAGCACAGAATATGCATGAGACTCTGCTGGAAGCCATGAAGGCTCTGAGTGAGGAGTTTCGCCAACGTAGCAAGTCTCAGTCAGCTGCCGCCGGAGCGGGAGGTGGCACCACTTCATCAAATCCTATTAGTGTTCCATCTCGACGGCATCATCCCAATCCTCCACCCAGTCAAGTTGGATTCACAAGACGTCCACGGACCGAACCACCTGGGACTACCGGAGGATGTAATAGCACTTCTCCAACTTCTCGCCACAACTTTCCCCAAACTCGAACATCCAATGATGGTGGAAAAGTTGATGATGGAGGTGGTGCAACAACTGGAGGGAATGCATCATTCTCAAATCCCACGACTAATGGGTCATGTTCTAATACCCCTATACTAAGATCAACATCCGTTCGTGCACCAACCCCAGTCAAAGCACAGCATCCACTAATGAGATCCACCTCAACCCCTGCTCCTTCAACTGCACCAAGCCTGCCTTCTGGCTCAGGACATGGATCTGAGTTTTGTGCAGTAGGAACTGGGACAAGCAGCAGTGGTGGGAGTGGTAATGGTAGCATGTACAGTCGAAAGCCTCTCCGACAGCCCTCTGTCTCTGGTTCTCATAGCGACTATGGTTCCTCAGATGAATATGGTTCCAGCCCTGGAGAGCATTATCTGCTAACCCCAACAATGCAGGCAGAGTCTGCAGGCAGCTCAGGTTGGAATTCTGTTGGGGATGAAGCATTCAACTACATCCTAATGGGTCAGAGAGGAGCATCCAAACCTCAGCCAGGTCAAAATGCATTACCCCAAACCAGGAGAGTTCTGAGGCGCTCCTCTAGCAGAGAAGGTGAAGCGGAGCGCAGGATAATGAACAAGCGGGCCTCCCTGCCACCCATGGCCTTAGAGAGACATGCACCACACCATAGAGCTGGGGAAGAAGCTGTTGAAGAGGATGACTATGCAATTATGACTCACACAACCACCAGCCGAGAATCCTTTCAATCAAAGCAGGATTCTGGAGCGGCAGCAAGAGCAACAGGCTACTTGGAGGTAGCTGCGGAGCCTAAAGGTGATGCTGGTAGTGGTGAAACAGGTGTCCCTTATGTCACTGGAGTAGCTAATGGAGCAATGGAAAATGGCTACATGTCTATGTTGCCAGGAGTTACAGCTCCCCCAGTATCCCTTTTTCATTCCCTCTCAGTAACAATTTCAGATCCAGACTCAAAATCTGCTGATGATTACATGGCCATGACCCCCAATAATAGCATTTCACCCCCACGGCAGATCCGTCCACCACCTTCTGGCACAAATGGCTACATGATGATGTCTCCCAATAGTAGCTGTTCACCAGACCAACGAGGGGTCCCTACTGTCTGGATTGGCAGCAGCAGTGCTGACAGCCGAACTGGCAGTGACTACATGAATATGTCACCTATCAGCGCCCGCTCTGCCAGTAGTACTCCGCCACTAGCTGAGCACCACACTCCATCTGATCAGCATTCTCAGCAGCCTCCACCTAAGATGGTATATTCCTACTATTCTTTACCCCGCTCCTACAAACATAATTCTTCAACACACTTTGGGGAATGGCCAGGAAGAGGGAAGCATTTGGTTAATGGTGATAGAGGTCTGGGTGGAGGTAGGGGGCTTATTAATAGCAAGGCTAAGCATCAGGAACCCCCTGTTGGCCGACATCTGTCCCTTTCATCATCCTCATACTCCTCCAGTTCTGCTAGCAGTGAGAGCCTAGGTGAAGGTGAAGAAAAGACTGTCAAAATGACAGGAGGAGCAGCAACAAGTACTACTGCAAAGGATGTTGAGCAAGGATCCTTGCAGCAAAGGCAAGGGTTTGGAAGGGTAAAGCAAGGACATTCTGGTCAGAGGGGCAGGCCTGTTAGTCTGTTTGTGGATGTCTCTAAAGCCAACACTTTACCCAGAGTCCGTGAGACACCCCTTCCTCCTGAGCCTAAGAGCCCTGGGGAGTATGTCAGTATTGAGTTCAAGGGTGAGAGGAACCTAAAGGCAGGAGGTAATGGAACCAGTGGATTTCAGCAAGATGCGTTTCTTCCACCTAGTACCCACCGCAACTTACCCAGGCCTATTTCTTGTGTCGCTGGATTCTTGCCTTTCTCGCATAACTCCTCAACCCCTATCCCTCCATCAACTGCCTCTGAGTATGTCAATATGGAGCTAGGAGTTTCACCATCCCCTTCACCCATCTCCCTCACATCACTTGGATTTCCACCATTTCCCACCCCTCCTGTCACACCTGCAGCAGCCCCTAAAGCTTATGATGAGCACAGATCCACAGTTCTAAATTACGATGATGAAGAGAGTGGGATGGGACATAGAAAAACCATTCATGTATCAGTACCACATCCAGGAGACTCACCCCCAGCCTGTGGTGACTACACAAAGATGGCCTTTAGCCTGAACTTAGGCAGCACATTAAATTGTACATCACCAAAAGCCTCTTTGCCAGATCAGCCTGAGTCAGTAGCTCCAGCCCTAGGTTTGGGACTAGGACTAGACTTTCCACTTGCCAAAATCCCAAACCCAGATCACGGGGCTAAAGTTATCAGAGCAGATCCTCAAGGTCGTCGACGCCACTGCTCTGAAACGTTCCAAGCTCCTTCCTCACTTCTTTCTTGCCCTGATCACACCCAAGTTACAGCCCGTCGGCATGGTTTTGAGGGTATGCTGTGGGGGAACAGTTGCTCAGCAGACATCTCATCTCAGTACATCAATCCTGGACTACCCAGTCTATCTGTTTCACAGACATCCTCCATGGAACAGGGTCTCAATTACATAGACTTGGACCTGGCTAACAAGGAAAGCTCCCATACTGCCACAGATGGGCAAGCAACTGTCCACACACCTGTTGCCCGTATCTTTTCCTCTGTGCTGGGTGGAGGAGCAGCAGGGGACTCTGTAGGAACTGGTGGTTCAGGTGGTAGTGCTTCAAACCTCAACATGTACGCTAGCATTGACTTCTACAAGTCAGAGGAGTTACGGACACACCAAGGTTGCAGCAAAGATAGTACAGGTAAGATCAACTCTAATCTCTAAATGAGTTTTAGTCTAAAAAGTACTCCTGAATGAAGATTGAAAATTAAGTTTTATTAATATCTTCAGCAAACTGAACATATTGTATCTCATACAATTGAGTGCATAAGTACTCCTTTTGCATCCTCAGTTTATAAATTGCTTGCAGAAAAGATCCATCTTATTTTTTATTCAGCACAGCTCTTCAGAATATTTCATAGGATATTTTTCACAAGACGAACAATACAAAATTTTTGAATTTTTACAAAACCTACTTGTTTAAAAGTTCACTCACTCACTCACACAGTGAACAAAATTTGTCATTTTTTACTTTTTCAAAATATGGTTTGTGTAAAATCTGTTATTATTTTGTCTTGTAGAATACCAAAATGATGTGAAGTAGCTTAATTACTGAGGAAAGTAATAGATAAAAATGCTATTTTAATGATATCTTATTTTTAATAAATTAAATACATTTTGCAGATTCTGCAAGGGGTATGCAATCTCATATGCACAACTATAATATATTATCACCCCATTAATGCTCTTATTAAGGTGACAGAATTGTGCCTGTTTTCTTGTGTGGCTGATTTTACACTGTTTTTAACTCCACTTTAGTTCCACTTTAGTCAATAACAGGTTGTGATGATACACTGGAAACAGAGTACAGTTTGTTCCATAACAAAACTTTATGAGGCCATGGTTTTGTTCTTTATTCATATCCACCTGGTGCCTCTAGATATAAGAGCCACCTGTCTGCCAGGCAATACAATGCCAACAATACTGATCAGAGACCCATGGAAAGTTCCCTTTTACAAATCTCATAACCAGTGGTATTGTCTACCGCTTCTTTCATTCCCTGGGATCCTACATTTGATTTACCATTTTAAATGTATTTTAGAACTTTCCAGTGTTTATCTTTGAGTTTAAACATTAAAGCATCCTCAATAGCAGAGACAGTTTATAAGAGACATGCCACTTCCTCAATCATCAATACAACTATATAAGGAAAACCGGTAACGGCAAAGATGGCATTTGTGTGCACATGTCCCGCCCCTCCTGCTGGAAAGCCAATCATCTGCTTTTAACAGTCAAGGCGGGAAACATTTAAACCTATCGCCTGGTTCCACTGACGTACAGTTGTGGAACCCTTGCGCATGCGTAGTAAAGGTATAACCTTTTGTGGGGAAAAGTCATAAAAAATTTTCAGCGATTTTTATCATGTATTACTGCTGTTTCTATACATGCTGTTTTTATGTCCCGGTGACCAATGAAAGTGCACTTCTGACTCTCTGCCCATTCATTTAGATAGGAACCTGTTCTTGTTAGTCTGAAATAGCTGCCCGGAGGCGTTGCCAAGATGGCGGCCGAGTGGCACGACTTGCCTGAAAGGACTTTGTCAATAGTTATGTATATAGAAGGGTTACAATGACAGGGTAAATGGCTAAATACAGTCTTTTCATTCTGTTTGAGTTACCGTCTTTTTGAGTTCCCTCTGTATGCTTTTAAATGCACATATTGGTTTGTGGCTAGATTTGGGATTGCCATTCAGTGATGGGGATGTTTGCATAAATTGTCTTTTTATACAAATAGTGACAGAGCAGGCTAACCACATATGTCTGAAGCTTCATGTTCAGTTTATGTTATGCAAGAAAACAGTGACTCTTGTAGAAAAAGAGAAAGCTTAAAGTGGTTGTTTGTAGAAATCTCTGATCTGACTATCGTTCTCTTATTTTCTTGCTAAAATGTTGATGGCCCGGATTTTGTGCCTGCTTTTAAATCAAATGATAAGATTGTCACAAGAGTGTAGAGTTGAATTGAAAACTAGCCTAGAGAATGAAGAGAGAAAGATATGGGCTTATTTTTGCAGCATTAAGTGGTTGAGCAAGTCATTTAGTGGACAGCATGGCATCGGCACTGGGGGGGGAATGCGGCGAGCTGGCTGTGAATGTTGAGAAGGGGCCAGCACTGCGCTGGCCCAACGTGGTCTCAACCCGCAAACCCCCCTTTTCTGCATGTAATAAATGATCCCTTTGTTCGTGGCTTTCCTCCCTGGCTGCGGTGTGTGTGTTTGTGTGTCTGTGCCCTTGCGTGTGTGTTCCAGCTCCAGTAGGCTTGAACTCATCGCTCCCTTGCACTGTTTTTTTCCCTTGCATTTTAATAAAACTTTTATGTCTGAGTAGTGTAAGAGAGCAGAGACAAAATAGATTTTTGGGAGAGAATGTAGAATGGGAAGCCCCCCCCCCCCACCCTCCTTCAATCTGGGAAAGGATTAAAGCAAGTGAGAGGAGGAGGGAGAGATAGTACAAGGGTGAGAAAGAGATGGCACAATGGGAGTGAAAGAGAGAAAGTGAGATGCAGACAGGCAGTATGCGAATGGCAGATGGAGAAAAGATGGGAAGTGGGAAAGCGAGAGATAGTGGAGAGAAACTTAGAGTCAGGTCAAGTTTTCATGTTTGGTGGGAGTTGAGGAAATCGTATGAACATTTCTGGGTTCATTTGTAATGGGTTTCTGTGCTTTTGGGGAACAACGATGAAACAGTTTCCCTGGCTGAACTCCAGATTGGGTCTCACTGGCCACATCAAAACTCCCATTAGCAAGTCAAAGAAAATAGAGAATGAGATGAGTTAGAGGTTGCGATATTGGAAGAAATGGAAGGAAAGTTGTGGGAGAGAAAGTTAAGGGTGAAAGAAATGGCAGATGAATGCCTGAGAAATATAATGTATCTGACTTAGGATGCAATATACGTAGATGTCTTTTTTTTTTTTTGTGCATGAGAGGGAACATAACCTGCTATCAGCAAGGCAGCCGCTTAATTTATGCTTTTAAGTCTCTCAAACACACACCTACGTACTCGTATACACACGCTGAGACTGTTTGAAGCTCTGGCAGGACTGCTCTTTTTGCTGTGTGGTAGTGCCACGTGTATCTCAGTATGTTGTAGAGAGTAGTGGATTTAGACCAGCGCAGCTGCTGACACAGAGGGAGGTGTGTTAACAAGAGAGAGTGAGAAAGATCATTCATCCATATTATAACCACAAGACAACATTTACCTAAATGGAGAGGTATGGGTGAAGTGAAGCTCAGGTAATTTTTTTTATCTCTTAAACCCACACACAAATACCCATGACCACATAATACAACACAGAGACACTTCAGCAATTTTTTCAGCAAAATTTCAGTAATTTTGTAATGGTCCCCTACTCTGATATTGTTGGGTAATAGTGGCTTTTTTTTACTACTCATGGGGATTTTGCTTAACTGGATCATAGTGTATATTTCCACCACAGTCTGCACACATTTGCACACATTCAGACACACATCTATTTATTCAAAGAATGTTATCTGTTGTGCACTCATGCGCCTTAAAACCTATACATACTTGTAAATGCTACTTTTGGACTTAATTTATGCTTTGCATTGACAAAGTGCATGCACACCCAACAACATTTGGCTATACCCATTTTGAGAGGCCTGAATATTTAAAGCAATTTTATAGGTTTAGTACACGTTAACAGCAACTGTGGTATAATGTTAATTAACACAAATGCTGTCAATTTATTGTAACTTCTTCTCTTGAGCATGTAATATTCATTTGAATAACTTATAATACCACTTACACAAACATTGATTCTTAACACTACACACCAGACACTGATCCAGAAATCTGCCTATATTTTTTCCTCGCAGTTCTGCATTGGAAACTGTCAGTGATACTTCAGCTAAATGTATAAATCCATGAAATGGCCAAACACAGCTGTGTTTTTGAATCTTAAAACTGACTCACTCAATTCTTACCAGGATGTTTATCACTGTCAACATTTTCCAAGTTTATTTATAGCATCCCATACACATGATTTGTGTTCCTACGTATAACTGATAATCTCATCTGTAATGATTAGTTTATTGTTACTGAGGGCTGTCATAATATTCAGTCTGTAAAGACTGAATCAGAGCTCCACAATCCCAGTAGTCCTGAAGGACCAAATCTGGTTGCAGCTGGTTTGATAGTGGTCAGCCAGAAAGCGAACACGAGAGATGGAAAGTGTGCGTATACATGATAGAAAAGGAGATGGAAAGAAAGATATAGCGAGAGACTGAGAGGGATTAAAGTTGACAGTAGGTAATCTGTGGTTATTTATGCACGTCCATGGGATGGAGTAACGTATGGTCCCACAGGATTCCATATCCCGACAAACCCTCTGCAGTTGGAGAGTGGACAGCGTATGTGCCTGGCAGATCTTCTGGAACGCGCAGTTCCTACTGAATAATCCGAATAGGATTATATGCTACTCAAACAGCTGTAAATGTGTCTGCACTGCTTTGACGCAAAAGCTGTTGCGCAACGGAAAGAGTATTTTATTTCATTATATACTGTATGCCTGTGATTTCATTGACCTCTGTGAGGTGCCCTAGGTTTATAGTTAGTCTGATTAATTTTAGCTAAAACGTACTATATTTTGTAGCTATAGATGTTAAGTAGCACTGGTCCAGGAGGGCAGAAAGTAGGACGGGCTTGGTAAAGTAATATTGGATGTCCTTGTAGAACAGATTTAGCTGAGAGAAATGAACAAAGGTGTCTGTTTCTGTAGAAAAGCCTACACCTGGGCTCTATAGCTGCTCTTTTGCTCAGGGCTGTGCTGAAATAAATATGTGTTAGTCTTAGATTTGAATACTTTGAATAGAAAGGTGAATGGGAATTTGAGTGTTGATGTATATAACAGCTATATAAAATATAACAGCTTTTAGAACTTGAGGTTTTTTAAAGTGTTGTATTTTTTTGTATGTAAAAATCATCATTTATTCACCCTTGTGTTGTTCCAAACCCATATGACGTTCTTTCTTCTGTGCACAACACAAAAGAGATGTTAGACAGAATGCTAGGCACTGACAGCCTCAGTCACCAATCACTCGCATCTTTTTTTCCATACAATGAAAAAGAATGACTGAGGCTGTCATTCTGTATAACATCGTTTTTTGTGTTCAGAAGTAAAGAAATTCATAGAGGTGAGGGTAAATGAAGCCAGAACTTTTTTTTTTTTATCCCTATATTTTTAACCTTTTTTATTATATACTACCATTCAAATGTTTGGGATTGTTATTTTTTTTAAGCAATTAATACTTTTATTCTACATGGATGCATTAATTTAATCAAAAATGACAGTATAAAAAAGACATTTATAATGTTACAGTAAAGACATTTTAATAAAAGAATCAACAAAAGCATCACAACTGTTTTCAGCATTGATATGTAATTTGTAAATCAGCATATTACAATGACTTCTGAAGAAACATGTGGCTCTGAAGACTGGAGTAATGATGCTGAATATTTTCCCATGCCATTAAAGGAATAAATGACATTCAATTACAAATAACATTACATTAAATTATTTGCATTTTGTTTGTTACTACTGGTGGTGCAGAAATGACACACTTGAGATTTAAGTACTGAATTAGGTGTTTGTGTGTGTGAGTGAAGTGAAAGGGCTCAGCAATCCCAATTCAAAAGACTAAAGTTTCACATCTCCTTACAGTCCAGGTAACTGTGTGAGTGTGTGTGAGTGTGTGTTTCTGTATATCTGGTGGCTGCTTGTCCCGCTTGGTTTTAGTGATTAGAGACTGAACTTTCTGACGAAGGATTCAGATTTAAGAACTGTTGACGTGATTTACAAAACCTACAACGCTATCCCTTATCAGTCTATAGACCATCACACAGATGTTTGTGTGTGTGTGTGTGTGTGTGTAATATCCTCGGCCATTTGCTGCAAATATGTTAATATATTAAATGCTAACTGACTTTTGCACACGTATGCACTTAGTTAACATGAAATGCCAGTGGAAAATTCTTCTAAACATTCATTAATCATAGTTCATTTCAATAGTTAATAACACGTTGTTAAAATCAAAAGTTGCTACTGTGTTATTTAATGAACTTGATCTAACATGAATTAAGAGTTGTATATTTTATAACAAAGACTAATAACTTCTGTTGCAAATGTACCTATTGCTCATTGTTAATGTTAGTGCATTAACTAAGATTAACTAATGAGATCTTATTTTAAGGTGTTACCTATTGGTGTTTATAATTCTTTTGTACTTTAATCTGTGTGACATTATTTACTTTATACATTTTTTGTGTATTGCTTTATCATATTTATATGTTCAGTTTCTTTTTGTTATAAAACCTGTTATACTTTGTGGCAACACTTTTTTTTTTGCAACTAAATTTCATTATCATAATAATTCCGTGTACCGTGATAAAAGCATTAGCAATTCATCTCAACATGAAAATTTGATACTGTCACATGCCTACTTCTGGGAAACAAGTAAGTGCTTCTATAGCTTCTGCAGGGTGGTACTAAATGAAGAAATATATATAAGTATAGGCAAAATAGGAAAAATGTACACATATTTGTTCTGTTTACAAAGTTTACAACCACTTAATGCATTGTTTTTCCTTCTGGAGCATCAGTGACCGTTTGAACCTAAAAAATAACATGCATTTGGTAAGATCCTTCTTATTTTAGTAAAATAATTAACATTTTGCAGATACTGCAAAGGGACTGTTACATTTTGATCACAACTGTGTGTGTGTGTGTGTGTGTATATATATATATGTTTTGTTAATTCCAGTGATGTGGTTATGTAATGTTTGTCTATGTACTATTGCATCTGCTCAGACAGTGATTAAAGTCGCTACATCTGTCAGTAATACTGACACCGCTCCACCTGCAGCTATACCCACAATCCTAGAGGCTAGGTGCTATGGTCCTCCCCCTGCTCCACCCGCATGACTGCTTTGTGCCTCCGCTCGTCTCTCCGGCAGGTCTGTTTAACTCAGCAGAAGTGACTGTAGAGTTGCAGTTTTTTAGCATCAGGGTGTGCAGCAGAATAAAACGAACAGGATAGAATTTATACCGGCACACATAGATTGTGCCTGGAACATAGAAGTGTGTGTCTGGATGCGTGCCCGGCAGTAAATGTTTTATACAAGTACCCAGTTTACTGCACGATTTGTGTGTGTGTGAGAGTAGCATCAGTTAGAGCCCAGGGCTACTGTCTTTTGACGCTTTATCTCCTATTGACTGCACTGAGAGAGAGGAAATGTGAGGATATCCGTGCGTAAAGGATAAATAGACAACTCAATCCCTATTTTACACAGAGCAACAGTGGGGGAAAGGAGAGTGAGATTTAAGCCTAAAAAATATATATGTAAGGATGTGATGGCAAAGGCTTTTTGATATGCAAGCTTTATTTTATGCATTCATGCAAAATATGTCACATTGCATTCTCAGCTATTTTCACATGGGGCGCAACAGGTTGAATATAATCTTTCTGAGCAAATTTGTTTGAAAAAATTGAACTGTTAATAACACATCCAAATTAAATGCACAGGTAACTGAGCTCTCTGAGGTTTTCTACTACAGTAATGCAAAAACACAATAATTTTGAGCAACAGGCCCATGTACTCGCTTGCATCAACCAAGAATTCACATTTGAGTGAATGAGCGATTGAAACTACCTGAGCACACACGGAAGAATCATATCATTTACCCTTACCCTGTGAGAAGATGTTCAAATGCATATTCTTCAACTTAATATGCATTTGAAAGTCCTGTTGCACTTTACCTACAGAATTTACCCATGTGATACTCAATCAGTTTTATCTCAATAGTCCTATTGCACAGCATAGACCAAGGCCAAACAATGACTCACAACACGGGCAGCAAGGAGCCAGTATTTCGATGTGGAGCCAGAGAGAAAGAACGAGAGTGTTGTCGAGTTGGATCTGCCATTTTATTGCGTCAAAGGAACAGAGATACACACGGTTGCCATAGAGACGCATATGACCATGCCTCGGTTTGTCTTCCTCTCTGACCTCACAGAGAGTTCTTGCCCAAGTTGTTTCAGAACATCTTGTCTATTTTTGTCCACTTTTTTCCAATGGCAATTTTCTTCAGTATTATTTCTGCTTACCTCATCTGGTCAGTAGTTCAGATTTCTTTTTGCCAATATTTTCACTGGCTTCGCCACAAAAACATTTCAATGTGTTTTTAGGAAAATAATTTTTATTTGTGTCAGAAATTAAATGCATTTATATTTTTTGTTAAACATTAACTTGCTTACAAAAACAAGTTTGTTTGTTACAAAAATATTTGTTTAAGGCTTAAGCATAATTTTCAATAAAAGCTAGAAATTATAAAAACTTTGCCATGTTAATTCAACACTGATGGAATTAAATTTGACTTTTATGTTGTTAATTTTACTCCAAGGAAATTATATTTAAAACAGAGCTTGAGCTGTAGCTTGTGTTGTAAAAAAGGAAACCGTTTTTATATGCATTTTTTTTTTCATTAGAATTTTAGAATAAACTTATAAGAATAATAGAAAAGCCTAATTTTTATACAATTGTACAGCAAACTTGGCAGTTTTAGTTTAACATTGATGGAGTTCAATCTAACTTTGGTAGTGTTAACTACTCCAGGAAATGTATATTTAAATTAGAGTTATAACTTGTGTGTTAATTCATGACTGCTACAAATACAAAAACATGTATCGTAAATTTAAAATACATGAAATGTTATTGCAAGATATAGTGAGAGCGTCTGTCTTGAGCGTTGTTTATAAATCAGCTGACATTTTCAAATCGACCGATCATCATAATCTCAGAGAGGTGCAGTACATTTCCATTAAGTGCTTGTGTGAGCGTATGTGTGTTGTGTGTGTGTGTGTGTGTGAATAATCTCTTCATCTCAGATCTGACAAGCCTCATTCCATTGAGAGTGATGGTGTCAGCTGAGACAGGCAAGACAGAACGATGGGCAGATAAGAGAAGGAAAGGAGGAATAAAGGCTCATGGGCCTGTCAGGGCTTTTTTCTCTCTTTCTATCTAGGCTTGATGTTATGGGTACAGGACAATGACTGCACCTCTCTCTAAAACCTGTGGGCATGTAGAAAAGTGAGCATATTTCTGTGTGTGTGTGTGTGTTTGCTGAAACTGGAGTAAACACGGTCTTCTTCAGATCTAGTTGCACAGGATAAAAGGTAATGGAAAGACCCACTCCCATTACCCATTCGATCCAATGTTATGGTGTGTGTTTAGTGCTGTTCTTCTTTTCTTAGTAACATCTCTCCTCAGCTCATGGCATTATTCAGTAAGCACTTTTGTCGAGTTTCACACACCCTGAGTGTAAAAATACAGTAGATCTCTTACATTCTGTAGTTGTAGACGTAAGTGTCTTAGCATTAGGGACACGTTTAAAACTGACTTGTTGGGTGGGTTGAATGAAGGACAAGAAGTGATGTAGACTAATCTCTATTAAGGAAGTCTGTATAATCATACTGTTTTTGGGTTTACATGATCCCAATCAGACAAGTTCTTCCGGTGACTTGATAAGGCACATTCTTGCAACAACTAGACAGAGTGTAACAGAACAGAAAACAATGCATTTAAGTATTTAACTAATAATCATTTGATACACTGCCTTAAAAATGCATAAATGGTTTCAGAGTGAATGCTCTTGCAGTAAATGTAAAGCACATGCAAGTTTTACAGTGCACACTATCTAAAAGCTACAGGAATGATACTATAATCACCACAGTTATAAATAAAACCACTAAAAAAAATTTGATGACCTATTCCTAGTTTGTATTTACACTTCACAGTACCGCATGTTGGTGGACCAAGCTGTAAAGTGGTGTTTGAACAATGACCTCCAGCTCAACACAGCCAAAACCCAGGAACTCATTGTTGACTTTAGACGTAGACCATTTCCTAAAACACCAATACAAGTAAATGGCAATTCAATCACCATCACTGACTCCTTTAAATTCCTAGGAACACACATTAGCAATAACCTGAAGTTGACAACTAACACTAATCATATCATTGCAAAGGCTCAACAAAGACTTTACTTCCTCAGACAGCTTAAAAAATACCGGATCAGAAATCAGCTCTGTTCTGTTCTGTTTTGTTCTATTCCGCTATCATCGAGTCCATCATTACATCATCAATAACAGTATGGTATGGTAGCACAGACAGCCAAACAAAGAAAAAACTACAGCAGAATGTCAACAACGCATCCAAGATCATAGGGAAACCACTGCCTTCAGTTGATTCCCTCTATACATATCGGACTGTAAAGCGGGCAAAGAAAATCATCTCTGACCCCTCACATCCAGCAAACCACCTTGTGACGAGTGGGGCGGGGCCGAGAGACGTGGGAACAGGAGCGAGGTCGGTGGAGTGATTGGAGATGAACCTGTTGGACCCACCGGTCTCGAGTCCCACGCAGGAGATGGAAGGATATAAAACTGGAGCGACGACAGTGAAGGACGAGAGAGGACCAGACCAGGTCACTTCCCTGGTCTCGCTCCTGTTCCCACGTCTCTCGGCCCCGCCCCACTCGTCACACACCTTTTTCAGCTCCTTCCCTCAGGGAGGCGCTACAGGTCACTCTCTACCAAGACCAAACGCTTCACAAACAGCTTTTCCCCATAGCCATCAGGACTCTGAATTCCTCTCTTTAGTTTAGTTTTTCCTCTCATACACTACGCATGGTCATGTACCCACTGTATCTTGTATTGTTACATGTTGTGAAGTGTATTGTCTATTTGTTGTTTGTAATGTATGATGATGTAGAGCTTAAACATACTGTACCGAAAACAAATTCCACCGGCATTGTCGTGTGGCTAAATAAACAACCTATCTATCTATCTACACTACTGGAAAATACAGATTAAAACACAGTAATATTATGAAATATTCCAAATTAAAATATATTTTAAAATGTAATGGATTTCTGTGGTCAAAGCTGAATTTTCAGCAGTCATTACTCCAGTCTTCAGTGTCACATGGTCCTTCAGAAAGCATTTTAATATGCAGATTAGCTGCTCAAAAACATTTCTTATTATTATCAGTTGACAACAGGTGCTTAATATTTTTGTGTTTATTTTCAATACTATTTGATTATTAGAATGTTCAAAAGAACAGCAGTTTAAATATTAAAAAGCAGTTACAATATTTTTTTTAAAAAAGTACTATACTTATATTTTATATTTATTTATTTTGTTACATTGTAGATGACTTTACCGTCACTTTTGGTAAATTTAATGCATACTTGCTGAATAAAAGTATAAATTTCCTTTATAAAAAAAAAAAAATCTTACTGACCCCAAACCTTTGAACAGTAGCGTGTGTGGGTCTGTTTTGCACCATACAGTAGGTTGTTCTTCCATTAAAGGTGTTCTTGCAGGAACAAGCTGATTCAGCAGTCAATGGGATTTCAGCAATGATCTGGAAGATCAGCTCACATACCCTTCTCTTTATATTTTCTTAATCTTGTTAAATGGCTTAAAGCATTGGTTAGACTTCCGGTCTTAGATTATTTGTGTTTGTGTGTCTGAGTGTGGGTTTAAAGGTCTATAAAAGAGCACTAATTAGATTATACTCACCTACACAATAAGTGTCATTTAAAGAAACATTACTAAAAAAAAACATTTTTTACAAGTTATTATATACACTATTACTCTTTTTTTTCCTGAACATTTAATAAGATACATTCATTTTAAAACAATTTAATTGACTGGGCATTAATTAACTTAGCATTTATTTTGTGTCATTTAAGTGCACAGAATGAATGCTTACAGCCTTAAAAGCTTAGCTAGTCTCTCAAGCTGGGAGTGCTTTTAAATCAGTGGAAGACCAGCTCGGGCTGGCTTTAAAAAACAACAAAAACCAGCAAACCATCTTAGGCAGTTTTTTTTTTCAGCAATAAGGTTGGAACTTTTTGTTATGAACATTAAAATTCATGTGCAGTAAGTACATTGACCCTCTTTTACTTAAACAGTTTTTTATGTTCTTTTGCAATGTTTGATATTGCTTAATGTTTCTAATTCTGTTTAAGAGTTCAGTTGCTCAATTCTGTCTTTGGCCATGACCGCCCTTCTCAAACGTGTGCTTACCCTCCAGGGATGGGATCTGGCTTTCTCTGCACAAACACACAAATGTAAACACCAAACACTCACACACACACACACACACACACACACACACACTATACACTTTTCCTTGTTGTTCAATTCCACTGTTAACTAGACTTGTGTGTAAAAAGCTTTACAGGGCCTTTGGGAAACAAAACTGATTAAAGTCTGTATCTCTGATTAAAGTTTTTCCCACGGTCAGGAGTTTAATGTGTGTGTGTGTGTGTGTGTGTGTGTGTGTGTGTGTGTGTGTGTGTGTGTGTGTGTGTGTGTGTGTGTGTGTGTGAGTGAGAGAGAAAGAGAGAGAAAGAGAGAGAGACAAGAAAAGTACTAAAGTACTTTTAGTATCACAGAAGAGCATCCAAACTGATCATTTGCAATTAATTTGATCATTTATTACTTTATTATTATTTTTGTTGTTGTTAATAATAATAATTATTATTAAATATTAAAAGATTTTAATATACAGTAGATAATATAACAAATAAACATTTCTTATATTATTATTAAATGTATTCTAATATTAACTATTACTGTTTTTAGCAATACATATTTTTTATTTATTATATGTTGTATTATCTCTTGTATAAAATAACATTTTTATAAATGGATTTTCTTTATAAAATGCAGTATATTGTTAAATATATTGTTTGTTTTTATATATTGTTAGATATTGTAGATTTTAGAATTACATTTTTAGAATGTAACATTTTAAAATTATTGAATGTTATCATAATCTTAATTATACCAATCAGAGGCACAATAATCTAACAGTATAGTATGAGTGCATGCTCATTCATGCAGATACAGTAGATCAGTATACACATTTGTACATTGTAGATTTGTGAGACAGTTTCTGTGAGTGTAGCTGTCAAAGACTGGTTTAAGCTTGTTGAGAGCTAAAAGAACAGACTGGGCCTCAGGGTAAATTATGTAACACTCCCATACATTCAGTTAACTAAATCAACCTGTCTCTGCCCAGTCTGAATGTGGCAGTCTCACACACTGAAGCTGCTGTTATCTCAGTGATCTGGTTGTTTGCACAGTTTGCACTGCTCAGAGTGTCAACTTGTCAAAGACAAAGACAAAGATCACCAAAAAATCTATTCTGAAGGATCATGTGACACTAAAGACTAGTGTAATGAATGCTGAAATTTCAGCTTTGCCATCATTGGAAAAAATAGGATTTTTAAGCTATAACCAAAGCTCTTGTTTAGCTTATGTCCAAATTCAAAAATGATGGCAAAACAGCATTGGTTCAAGAGCTTACTTTTGTGTTCCTCAGAAACAGTAACAGCAAACAGCACCTGTTTATAATGAGGGTAAGCAGATAACAACAGAATTTTCTTTTTTTGCCTTAACTATCTTTACAGTGAAGAATGATGCTCAACCTCGGTTCTTCACATCATTTTCTGTGTGTTGTTCTATATTCTCTTTCAACCCTTGCTTCTTTTCTTTGCAACTCTTTTAATCTTTCAGCTGTCTTTGTTCTCCCCATGCAGCGTTTTATCTGTTTCTGTCTCTTTTTCTCGGTTTGCTCTCTTCCTCCCTCTGGTTTGAATATGCAGTGACCGAAAGGCTTGAGGAGTGACGTACAGATGTGCAAAAACATCAGCTAGCTGCTTACTTCATCATGTGCGTCAGCATTGCTCACCCCTTATTCCTTTCTGCATGTTCTCCATCTTACACCTCCCTCTGTAATTACTGTCCACGTACTTTCTAAAAATGTCTTGTTTATGTTTTTGAGTGCATGTTTAGTTTTTTTTATTTATTTAAAAGGGAACAGGAAGGTTACATTTGCTAATACGCAGAAACTCACACAAACAAACACTCAGACACGCCAACACTGAAGCACACACTGTGTTTTAAACCTCCAGAGGGATAAATGACCTTGCAGCATCTCATCATCATTAACAAGATGAGAAAAAGTGGAGATTAAATCCAGTGACCCAGGGGGCGGCACTTTGTGTGTGTGTGTGTCTGTGTGTTTGCATGTGAGTGCATGTAAAAACAAATACTCAGCACTTTCACTTATACCTGGGCTGATTCTGCCCGGTGTGTTTTTTTTAAAATATATGATCTATGTGAGAGCCTCTTTCTTTCTGTTTTGTGAATGATGTCGGTGTCATTCATCAAGTGTGTATGTATGTCTGTGGGGGTGTGTGTGCTTATCTGTGTGTGTGTTGACAGGTTCAGTGCTGCAGGGCTTCTGACAAGCTTTATGAGCTACCCTGACAAGACAAAACTAATTATTATATAACTTCCAAGTCCCTTCACTTTTTCAAGCTTTCTTTTTAATATCAAGCAGCCCCAAATAGTATCTTAAGCTTAGTATTAGTATCTTAGTATCTTAACTTAAGCTTATCTTAAACTTAAATAGTATCTTAACTTAGGCCTCCCTTTAAAATACTACTCTTCAAAAGCTTAAAAATTTTAATTATAATTGTAATAATTATTCATAATATTGCTGTATTTTTTCATCAAATTAATGAAGCATAAGGGACCCCGAACCTTTGAAAACTAGTGTGTCATTGCATTAGATTAAAAAAGCAGGCCAAATGCAATTTATAAAAAAAAAAAAAAAGTGTGTGTGTGTAAATATATATAATTATGGACATATTAAACAAGTTTAACAACTATATTTTATCAGACAATTTTTTGTCTTAATTTTATGTATTTCATAAATCCACCAAAATGGCATTAATGCCATTTTATTACTTAAGAATTAAAGAGTTAATAATTTAGTTCTGGAAGACTAAGAGAAAGAAAAGAGAGATGGTCCCAGAGGCTTTGTTAAATTGATCAGTGTACGGATGGCAGGATACGTGATGAAATGAGAGAGATGGATGGATGGATGGATGGATCTGTGGTCTCATCTCATCACGGCTCTTAGTGCAGGAAATGGCTTTCTACCTGCAGCACTGCAGCTGTCATGTCCAAACTAGCAGAAAGTAGCTATAGTGTTGTGATGAGAGGAATTTTTAACAGTGTGCACACTTTTCTACTTCATCGGTTATTGAAGTGCCACCATTGATTATAAACAGAGACATGTATTGCAATGAAAAAAAAGGTGCAAATAAATAATAATAATGCATATTGTAATTGTATCATAGTGATTATTTCTGTGTTTATTTTTTATTCTTCTGCATAAAGGTTATCGCAACACAACTAATAATTTATATTGGACACACAGTAAGTAGTATAACAAAATATCAATGTTTTCTTTTGCTGTTGAAAAGGCTACTATGACCTGTCACCAGCATAATTTGTGTCTTAGTTGCTGCATTGCCAAATGTTGGTGTAGATGCTCATCTGATTTCTGCCTTTTCCTCTCTCTCTTTCTGATTGAATCTCTTTGTGCTCTGGTTGGAATGACTTGTTCTGGAGGGAGTAAATATAGCTGTGCGCAGTGAGGGCAGAGGTGGAGGGGGGCAAGCGTTTTACAATTAGAGCCAAGACTACAAAATTGAGAGCAACAAGGAAAAGGAACATTGGCCAATTTTCAGGTCATCAGTCATAATTTTGTTTACTTCCCTTCAGTTACAACTAAATAACATTTTTTGTAACATTTTTAATAACATACTGTTGATATTGGATTTGTGTGATATTTCACTTGTTGTTTCATGCAAAGCTTTAATAGACATGTTACTTTATTTATTTTTTGCAAAAATTAAGAAGATGTTACATACACATACAACATCCCATCCATTAGATCCTAAAATCTACTGTAATCCTCAGCAGATGCTACATGTCTTCTGTTTTTATAATTGTTAGTCCTCTCATAAACACGTTTACATTTTCAGAGCAATATGGTCTCATACATCATCATGACATTAAGGCCATTTAACCACATACAACTCGATGTCACGATGCATATACAAATAGTTATTCTGAGAAGAACAGCTGCAATAGAACATCTCTATTGATTTTCTTGCAGTTGCACAAATCACTGAACAGTGTGAGGTAACAAGACCTCTCGGCCAGAGTTTCAGTTTAATTTATTCTTAGACTGCAGATTTATTTATTGCAGACATCAAAATGTAACAGCCTCTCCCCTGAATCTCCCCTGATCAGGTTTATTATAAAGTTAATAAAATATAAGCTAAAATCTAAAAAGTACATGCAAACTAATCTAAAAACACCACAAAATTAATAAAACTGTAACTAAAATTTAAATATGAAAATCTAAAAATAAAATCTAATTCAAAAAGTTATCAATAACTATAAAGGTAATATCACTGCCACTCATTTGTATTAGAATATGCAACAACTTGCAACTAATTTCTGTGTTTTTCAGAATGTTGAGGCTGCAGCAACATGGAACTCTGGGAAACGGAACACTGGCGCTCTCCCGTGCACCTGAATGCAGAGCAGAAACATGGAGTAAGGTGTAAGAACAAAGCCCAACAAACTTCGCAAGCACTTTTGAAAGACTGCTGCAGTGATTGGTTGCTGCAAGCAATGGGAACATGCACCAGACGAGAAGAGCAGCAAACGCCAGTGCTCTCTGGACTCTCAACAGACAAGCACAGGAACCTATCAGAGAGGAAAATGAAGACAGTGGAGCCAATGACAATGACCTTCAACAGAAACTTGAACAGTTTGTGTCCAATATTCACAAAAAGGATTCAGTGATTCAGTTACAGTTGTTCAAAAAGTGCCTCTTGTTTTTAATTGTCGCTTTCTGAATATAGACTTTCAATTGTTCAAGAATTGACTGATGTGCTTGAAGGTTGCTATTCTTTAATTTTATGTACATTTTATGGAAGGAAAAGAGTGTCTTTAAAAGCTTTGCTGAAGACATCAACAACACTGATGGTAATTCTTCTGCTGATAATGATGAAGATGAAGTTATTATAAATCTCAAATAGTGTTCTTCATGGTGTTTAGCTAATCTAGCATCACAGATGTGTTGACTGACTGCTTCATCATCCTTCCGTTCCTTGTTT
Organism: Carassius carassius; assembly: GCF_963082965.1. Lineage (NCBI taxonomy): Eukaryota > Metazoa > Chordata > Actinopteri > Cypriniformes > Cyprinidae > Carassius > Carassius carassius. Next base: position 11,931,241 of record NC_081756.1, read on the forward strand.
CTTTCTTTACCCCATTTGCCCCATGCATGACATGTTCTAGCCATGTATTAGTACTTAAAAGCCTGTCTCGTTTCTGCATCTCTTCCCTCTGCTCCCTTCAAAGAAGCGTCCTGAAAGGAACCAGCAAGAGACATTTGGCTCAGTGACACTAAGTGTCTATTTTTACTCTAAGGGTGGGGTGCTTCTGTGATGGTGTCCTGCGTACCTCCACTGGCACGGAAGGATGCTAGCTGACCCATTCCACATTGGATTATACCAATGATAGTCCAGAACGGGGGTGTGTAAAGGATATAATTTGGAAATCATCCCCACACTCTACCACAGTGACACCCATTGCTGGCCAACAGTGGTAAAATAAAAACAGGAATGTTAAAAACATGATTTTCTCATGTGATTTTCTTTTCTTTTTTTTTACTTTTTATTATGTTGGAAGATCTTTATCCTATAAAGATTTTCTTCTGAATTAACTTAAAGGGACAGTTGACCTAAAATTTAACAATTTTTCATTATTTTGTCTGTTTGACTTCCTTCTGCTGGTCTAGAACAACTTGAGGGTGAATAAATGATGCCAAAATTGTATTTTTTGGATGAACTATATTTTGCCTTATTATCTGCTTCTGACAAACCTCAGTGATTGATATGGATATTTATGATATTCAGTGTGTGATGGTTATGTTTGCACTAGTGTGTATATGTAGTGTGTTTGTTCCTGACTCTTTACTGAACTGTTTCAGGGTGTTCCATCTTGACGTGTGATTGTAACAAATGGTGTTTACTGGATCCAGAATGACAAATACACAATGATCATAACCAGCTGCACCTTTTATCAGGGGGGGAATGCCACATAATGATTAATTTAAATCCTATAGTATAATACATTTCAACAACCAGACCACAAGTCAATTAAGGAGTCAATTGAGGTTGGAGTTTCAAGGTAAAATGTTTTGACCTTAAAGGGATAGTTCCCCAAAAAATATCTTCTACAGTGTTCCATAAAAAAAAAAAATCATACAAGTTTGGAAGGACCGGAGGGAAAGAGTAGCCTAAATGATGGCAGAATTTTCATTTTTGGGTGAACTATCCCTTTAATCTAATTAACAAAATCTTATTTTATACATTAAAATTATATGAAAGAGAAGAGAGGACTTGTCATATTACATAAGAAACTTTGAGAACTTTACTAAAGCTGTGTTTGGTTCATGTTGACAGGGATTGTAGCAAATATATATCAATACGCTCCTTTATTTTATTTATTGCGAATTTCAAGCTGCTTCAAAAAAGGGCAGGCAAGCCACTATATATAAACATGATAAATTGTGGAGCTCTTAAATTTATAGAGAAACTTTGCAAATTTTTTGCTAAATACCTTGAACAGCAAGCACATGCACACACATACACACACACACACACACACACACACACAACAGAGACAAAAAGGACAGAAAAAAACATTAACACATGCAAGCACATATAATAGGTCTATATATAACATATAATTTTTGTCTCTTTATATTTAGCTGCTATTGTATGATGCTCTTTTTAATCAAAGTAAAAAAAAGGAACTTGGGTCTGCATTTCTTACACTTGCGATTTTATGAAGAACCTTTAACATCAATGGAACCTTTCCATTCCACAAAGGATTCTGTATAGACGGTTTCAACGGCAACAAACAAACGTTACTGCGCATGCACGCTTTTGTGGACCTAACTTAACTTCCGGTTGACTTCCAAATAGAATCAATAACAACAGCCAAGTCGCTCTAGAGTAGATATTTTTTGATAACAAACAAAATATGTTTGCCGCGTGGGTCAGGCGGACTTAATGAAAATGCAGATTCATTCTTTGCCAGCAGGAGATGTTTTAAAGCATAGACATAAAGGGCGAGAAATAGAGGTTTCCCCAGTAACAGTTGTAAACAAAGCAGAGCTGGTACGCTCACACGCTGCTTTATCAGGCATATAACATGGAAGTCATGGAATTTATTTTTCAGAAATACAGCAATATAAAAACACCTGTGCCTCGTTTTGATATTTAAACATATAAATGTAAGGAATTATTATTATTAAACGTGCAGTACATAACGTTACTCATGTTTATTCAACGAAGCCTTTTTGAAAATCGATCAGTTTTAAAATTGTGGTGAGTCTCCAAAAATAAATAAATGTATGGGAAACACATCCCGCAGCACAACCACCTGAGCCCAACTTCAGTCTACTCATCACCTTGACTTTATGTCTTTGTAGAAGGCACTGCAGCCAGACCGATATACACAACACACACCGGAAGTTAGGTCCAGGCGCGTGCGCCCGATGATACCGTCTATAGTGGAAAACCTTTATAATTTTATAATGTTCTTCAAATGGTTCTTCCATGGTATTGTTACGAACCCCACATTTTGGAACCTTTATCTTTTTATAGTGTTGCGCATTCTAGCCAATCACACACGACAGTGTTGATTTCATGAATGCAATGGCCAATCAGAGGCGTTCAGATGAGTCATCACTGAAACCTAGAGTTTTGTTCAGTGCGCGCGCTCGCTGAATGAATTCTGCTGTATGGTGAATTCACTCTTCATTAAGAACAAAGTGAAGATGTATGCTACGTATGATGTAAGTAATAGATTCATTTATCATACAGTGTAGACTGCTTCACTGATTGTAACGGGAGTGCTATAATCTTTATGTTGTTTTTCAGGTGTCACCATGGAAACAACATAAATAAAGCCGCTGCTCTACTTTCTAAAATGTATTTAAACAGATTTAAATAACCATTCAGATTTGTGAATTTAACTAATGAGGTGTTACGTATTGGTCTTTATAGTTCATTTGCACTTTAATCTGTGTAAAATGTTTATGTAAAAACTTTATGTATTTTTCTGTATTGCTTTATTGTATTTAAATATTCAGTTATTTTTGTTATAAGAAAAAGTTATTAAACCTGTTATACTGTATTATGACCACTTTTTTTGTTTACTAAATTTCAATATCGTTATAATACCGTATACCACGATAAAAGCATTAGCAATTAACCCTCACAGCCAGCCCACTCTCTTTCGACTGTTGCCCTCTGGTTAGCGCTACATAGCACCGACCACCAGAACAGCTGGGCACAAGAACAGTTTTTTTCCCCCGCAGGCTACATTCAGCCTGAACAATTAAAACTTTCAGAACTATTCATTGTCCATTATAACTGACACAAATTTATACATAGCATCTGAAAATTGTACATTTGTAAACTAGCCTACATAAGTTGTACACTTGTAAATAACACATATGTACTTCATTAAAGCAATTATGTTTTTTTCTCTATATTTCTATTTCTGTAGCCTATTATATTGCATTAGTTTTCTTTCTTATTTTATATTTGTGTTTTATTTATCTCTACTGTGTAATTCCTATGTGTGTCTGCTCTATCATGTATGTTTGCTCTATGTCTGTATTTTCTTCTGCACTGGAAGCACCTGTCGCCAAGACAAATCACTTGCATATGTAAACACACTTGGCGATAAAGCTCATTCTGACCTCTGACATCTGGCCTGGTAGGCTACTTGCCTAAAATAGCTAGGTTTATGATGTGCGTAGTTATTAGGCTACTTTTAGCCTTACCCTGGAGTTGGTTCACTTTCCGCATGTTGCAGAGGGACATTATTTGTCAGATTTTTAACTTTATTTCTTGTAATTGTGAATTACAGTATATCTTTCAATTGTGAGTTACTTATAGTTAGTTATTTCATTCTATCTTATAATTGTCTTTATTTTTTGTTCTGAGGTAGAACCAGCTTCCATAGTATGTTCCCTGTCATGCATTCACTGTCCTCTATAAACAGTGGTAACAGTATCTCGGCTATACACCAGTGAACAGCAAGCTGTCTAGTTTTACTCGGATCTGATAGATTACAGTATACAGAGTCTTAAGGGTCATTCCACACATTTTTTATGCACGTATCACCAGTACAAAAGAGATCTTTGTGTTGAAGGCCTGGTTTCAACTTGTACGTGCACACCAACATCAGTTGAAGGCTGTGTTTCTAGAACTGGAAGTCAGGGCACATATTCATGGTTGGCCTATTACCACAGGAGTACTTGTATTATTCAGAACACCCAGTGGCCCCGGCACAAGGTGAATTAAACCTCAAACTCTGTGCACTGAGAAACACTTGCTATGCAACTGTTTTTTTTATATTCTTACCCATCAGCAACACATGCAGGAAAAACCTGATGGCCTTTGCTCTGTGATGAACTAACACTCTCACCTACAGGAGAAACACAGAAGTGAAGGTGTAAGCCCTCCCATGACCTGCTGGTAATCCACACGTGTCTGTAGTTTCACCATCTTGTCCACAGGGTCTGTGGCTCGGCACACGGCTGAAGGCAGCAGCATAAGTGTGTGTGTGCGTGTGTGCATGCTTTAGGGCTCTTTTGATTCAGATAAAAAGAGTTTCTGTGGGTCTTAAAAATTCTTAATTCACCCTTCCACAAAAAAGGCCTAAAAAGTTCCTAAATCGGAGCAGAAAGTCTTGCCATTAAATGTTGCATGTACTGCAAAAAATGAATATCTTCTTTAGGAGTTTTGTTTTTCAGTACAATTAAATATCTAAAGATCCTTAAATCAAGGTACATTTACTTGAGATGCAAACTGAACATATGAAGTCTTGTTCACTGAGAAACTGAACAAAGCTAATTAAGTTTATGCTTACGTCATGTCATTTTGCTTCTCAGGTAAATGTATCTTGATTTAACAATATTTAGGGAAAACAAGACATAAATAATTAATTTTGCAATGATTAGAAGCAACAGTAAAAGTTATTTCCATGTTCTAGTGATTTGGAAGCAAACCTATTCAAGATAAAAGCTTTTATTTAAATAATTTAGAGACTATATTAATGTGTTCCATTCGATGTATTCCTTAAATTTCCATTCATCAAACCTGCAGAAACTCTTGATAAAGTACCTGAGCATGTAATCGTTTAAAGGTTTATTGTAAAATAAAAAAAGAAACAAGATTCTCAGTAAAGGTGCAGCTTTTTTAAATATATTTATATCACAATGTCATTTAGATTAAATTGTTCAACATAATACAAAACCAAGCCTTACGCTTATTTCACCAAACTTTAAAGTATTTCTTTACTTTATATGCAAAATTACATTTTGCTCTGGCACCCAATTGTTTATGATCTATTCAATTATTAATGCATTAAGTCATGCCCTACATATTTTTCTCATTAAATATCTTGTTTATTTATAAATGTTACATTTCTAAAGTAAACTAAACTGTGAAGGGCATTGACATGTCTTCAACACTGCTTTGGCAGCAAGGTGAAGCATACAGAAAATGTGCATTGTACAGAGGAATAAGCAAACAGAGGATATGATATCACACCATACAGAAAAATTGTCTAATAAATATAGAATCAATAAACGTACTGAAATATATATATATATATATATATATATATATACACTTATGTTCAAAAGTTTTAGGTTGTTCATATGTTGTAATGTTTTTGAAATAAGTCTGTTATGTACATAAATACAATAAAAACCGTAATATTGTGAAATATTATTAAGAGAAAGAAACCGTTTCCTGTTGTATTGCGGTTTAAAATGGAATTTATTCCTGTGATGCAAAGCAGAATTTTAAGCATCATTGCTTGTGATCCTTCAGAAATCATTCTAATATGCTGAGATCCTGCTTAAGAAACATTTATGATTATTATCAATATTATTGTGGAAATTGAGATTGTTATTGTTGTTTTTTTCCCCACAGGATTATTTGATGAATGCTGAAATGAACAGCATTTGTTTGAAACAAAAATATTTTGTAGCATCATAAATGTCTTTACTCTCATTTTGATCAATTTGATGCATCCCTGCTAAAGTTAATTAAAAATAAACAATTTATTTTACCCTATTCTAACTTTGTATGGTGGCTAACAGCTTCAGCCTTGCTAAATTCATTCTTACAGCTGAGCCATACAGCAGGAAGTCCTCCTGCTTTATTACTTCCCTTTTGGCTCAGCAAGACAGGAAGGCCAGTGAGTATGTACGCATGAAAGAGAGAGTGACACAGTACTAGTCGTTATCACAAGCTACTTTGGTACATGTTCTTTCTTACAGACTCCTGTTTCCTCTCCTGTCCTCACAGATTCCAATGTGGCACAGGTGTAGATGCATTTAATACCCTGTCATTATCGCTAAACAAAAATAGCTTTCTGTTGGACCCTTTTCTGTTGCCAGTTTCCTTCACTCCATGTATCTATATTTCCCAGACGCCAAATAAATATGGCCATTTTTGCCATGTTTGTGTTCTAGTGAATCTGGTTTACACAGAGTAACTCTACTCAAATGAAGGTTTCTTTTGAAGCTCAGATGAGATTTGGGGGTTCTTTCTGAAAGCTTGAGACTGAAGCTGTCAGAAGTTGGCTTCACATCTGAAAAAAAAAAAGGCTCCCTGTACCGTAGCCTAGCTGTACAGAGTGTAAATAGCAAAGCAGTGAGAGAGCGAGGAAGGGTCACGTCACTGCGGGGCCTCTATATTTTATATGTTCCCTAAGACCTGCCTGAGATTCCACAGACACATGCTACAGAATTCCCCCGCATGCAGCTTGAGAGAGGAGGGAGGACGGAGGGAGAGAGGGAAACGAGGAGACTTGGGTGAGAAAATGATAGAATGCAAAATGTTCACGCACACATAGGCATTTTTTTTTCATTTGTGTCTTTTGGTCCACCTTTACTTGTTGTTCAGCTAAATTGCAAATGGCTAGTCATTAGAAATATAATACAATTTTACAGCTTTTACACGCAGAAAAGCTTTAGATTCTCACTGCAAAAGGTCTTAAAGTGGAATGTTCCATTATCAAAGCATTTTTAGGGGGATTGTGGTAATCCATTGTACAATGTATGTTGTCAAGATTGACAGAAAACCCCTCAGTTTATTTTGTGTGTGTGTGTGTCCTGGCCTCATGCAGTGTGGATGGAGCATAGACAAGGGGATTTTTTTTATACACAGGTCCTTCTTGTGGGAAAAGGTTAGGGGTCATTCTTACAAAGGTGGCAGTTATGGCTTTGATACTACGGCATTGTAGAAGCAAGACTAACTGCATTAATGATTATGATCAGAAATTATTTGTCAAACATGGTAATTCATTCAAGGGAGTAACACTCTTACAACATTATGAATAAAGTCATTTTAGAATTTTGTTTTTAATACCCTCTAATAAAGCTGCTAGGCTAATTTAAAAACAGTTCAGATTAATAATGGGGTTCACACATCGCAAACTTGCTCAAATACGCATGCCTTTCTTTTCAGGTAGTTTCTTTTAGCAGTCCAGTCCTGATTAAAAGAACAAAATAACTCCACAATGAACTCGAAGAACCCTGTGAGATCATTCTGACAGCGCGCACACGCCATCTGGTGGTCATATGAGGCACGCGCTGTGAAAATATTTTTGATCAACCTTCATTATATACTGTTGACATAACTACCGACCTTAAAGTTTTAAAAAGTATATCAGCAAGGAGAAGGAAAGAGAAAGTGTGTCTGGATCAGGAAACGACTTCCACAATTCATCTAAGATGACATAAAGCCTCTTTACAAAAACTTATGGATCCATTGTTTACGGTTTTCAAATGTATTATGTTGTTATGCTTGGGGCGGGGGACTATTAATACTACCCATATTTATCTTCTAAAAATAACAATTACCAAGGGCAAGTAAAGCACAAACTAGGAAACTCAGTACTCACAAATTTAATGCAAGTGAAAGTGACAACAGATCTGGTGCCATCTAAAATACAGAAGAGAAAAACACTTCACATTTAAGTCTGTTGGGGTTAATGACGCTTGCCACTGGAGTACATACAGTAGAAAACTTGAAGAGACAGACCTCAATCTGATGTCAGTTTGACCAGCAATGTTGTATTGGGTTTCAATGTTCCCTCAGAAAGTGGAATGGTACCCTCTGCTGTAGGTGAGGTAAGATTCCCAAGATCCCAAGAGGAATAGACAGTTGGTTGACGTGGAGTATATTCTTCTGTAAATGGCAGCTGAGATTCTTGGGTGAAGACTATAGCAGCAGTTGGCATAAGCTCAGGGACACTTAAATCCACTGTATGGTCATCGGTTTTGTTTTGTAAGGGTGAGATCATACTTTCCTCCATCACTGATGTTGAATTGGAGTGGTATTGCTTGCTTTCAGGATCCACTTCTTTCTTTGCTGTGTTGCCAGCAGCGTTTGTGAAGGAGGCGCTACCTGCTATATCTGAAAACTGAACTGGTTTATAAGCGTTTAGGCCTGTTTTTGTAGAAGACATGTTGATGTTTGATTTGGCTGAGGTTTTATCAAATCTATTAATGTACCTTCCGACTACAAAGCTGCTCGTGGGTCTTGATCCCTGGCCTTGTATGAGGTTAGCTTTGCCAGGAGTTTTTATAGCAGATCTGTGTATAGGTGACTGGTAAGTGAGCTTTGCAGAGCTATTAGTTTTAGCTCTATTAATGTCAGCAGCTCTATATATTGCAGATTGGTAGGATGGGATGGCAGAGACATTCTGGTGGTTTGAAGTCTGTTCAGATCGCTTTGCTTCTTGAGTCACTTCGGCCCACCTACTAATCACAGTGCTGCTTGTCGGCCTCAATCTTATGGGACTGTAAGATTCAGTAATATTTGATTGTGTTATTCCAGCAGTGTTTACGTCTTTGGTTTCCTTTGTTGGACTCAACAGACGTTCATGTTTCTTCAAGCTATGTGCTGAAGCAAGCCTACTTGAAGTCCACTTCGGAGATGTTTTTGACTGAACTTTATCAACCGTCAACCCACCGTACCCCGTTTTAGGGTGGTTCTGAGGGAAAACAGCTCCATTATTTGTAAGTCTTGCTGAAGTATTCGTGCCACTCAGAGATGTTTTCCTCAATACAGCTTGACCTTTAACAACATGGTGCTTTGGAGCATTAGACATCGGGTTACTTGCACCTACAGTAGAAGAGACGGTTGCATGCTGAGGTCCATTATCAAAAGAATCTGTCTGATCCAGAGGTTGTTTTTCTTGGCTTGTTTCAATGTCCTTGAACTGAAAAGGCGTTTTCTGGTAGCTCTTACGCATCAATGGCTTTTGAGCGAGTGCACTTAAGGTTGTATGTGGACGAGCAGGTGCATATTGCACAGAATTTGAGAGAGGTTTTTGGCCAGAGTGCATTTCTGTTTTTTGTACAAATGTCTGCAATGAAGGGACAAATGTGAAACCTTTAAAAGCATATGGCTTTTTAGAAGTTAGATAATATGGTCTGTTTAGGCTACTAGATGTACCTGAATTTTCTGATGTGCCTTGAGTGCCTGACACAGATGGACTAATGCGGTGGACGCTCTCTATTGTGTTACCAGGCACGAGACTTAGTGCAGGATAATGTTGAACGAATAATGATTGATTCAGATCGGTCCTATTTCGGATGTTATGCTGACTTGACTTCTTTAATGAACGATTTGTTGGGTATGGTAGGTTCATATTTTTAGCACGTTGTGAAACTAACATTGTGTTTTTTGCAAACTGCCCTTGTGGAGTCAAGTCTGTGTTTTGTTTTGACCGGTCGAGTAGCGCAGACATCTGGATGCTATGGGTCTCATCTGATATAAAGTAAGACCGGGCATTATTGGTCACTGAAGGCCCGAAGGCAGATTTACCTGTAGCCAAATTATCATACCCCTTTTGACTGTGAAATGTTTGAATGTGCACAGGTTTCGGACTACTTTGTCCCCTATTTTGGTACTCATTTTGTGTAGATGTCAAGTGAACGTCCTTGAAAGTGTAGCTGCTTGTGGCTGATTTTGTTTTGGGACTAGCAACCCTTTCAGAATCAGACAGCTTGACACGATCACGTTGAGAAGAAAACATGAGAGATTTTTTTAATGGAATGATGCCATGTCCTGTATTTGAATTGGATCCCGTAAAGCCAGGAGATATTAATGTCGGGATTGTTGGAGGTTTGTACACCTTGGAAATAGCTAGATCCCTTGTATTCGCGTAGGAAATTTGAGAAATGACTGCAGTCCCAGCAGAAAAAGTATGTGGTAATGGTTTGCTCACTTGTTGATGTGCTCTTACAGTTGAGGGAGATGTATTCCTCAGCACATTCGGATTCTGGCCATTGTTTTGAGGTAAATGATCAAACAGCAGGTTTCGGTCACTTTTGTGCCCCATTTGGTTCACAGTTGAGCTTCTAGACATATAATCAGATGGAATATTTTCCCTCAAATAGGGTCCATTGCGTCGTAATGGTCGTGAACTTTCTGATTTCAAAATATGCTGATATCCAAATGAGCCAGATCTATCCACATTGGCTGCATGCATTCCACCATTTTTCCTCACAAGCCTTTGGGCTATATTTGGATCACTAGAGCCCATTTGGCTCCCTTTAAAGTCTAACGGATTTTGATCCTGTCTGACTGCTTGCAAAGCATAGCTTCTTTTAGCATCAATTCCATCATTAAATTTGACACTTGAAAATTGAACAGGATTGCTTCTGCGATTGGTATTGGACTGGACTTTATTTGGGACTGAATGGTAATAGATAACATCTGAAGAAGCTCTTGTGTCAGTGCGGCTGAAGCTTGGATTTTTTGCATTGCCATCATTTCTCTGGCTGTATGAGGCCAGGTTGATGCTGGGTAGCTGATTTTTGCTGTTAAATTGTTTTAAAAAGTGCCTTTGAAGTCTGCCGCTTACTGGACTTTGAATGGGTGGACTAACACTTTTGACATTTTCCAACACTTGTATTTTGATCTTTGAATCATCTGTGATGTCTCCTAAGGGAACTGGGTGATGAACCAACAATATTTTTTTGTTATTATTTATAATGGCATCAAAAATAAAGCCAGTTTATTTAGATAGTCATGCTATATTATATGTAATTCTGAAAAACATCCAAAAAGGACAATACATTTTGACTACTTTTAAATCACAGCTGTTCTAAATATCTACTGAAAAACATTACATTTACATTAAGTCACATAGAAAAATTATTTTATCCAAAGCCACTTGCAAACGAGGACAATAGAAGCAATCAAAACAACAAAATCTCACCAACTGACACATCAGGCAAACATCCCACAACAGAAAGAATCAAACCAACCAAAGCCAGTCTATAAAAAAGTAGTCAGACTTAAAATTATAAAAATAAACTAAAAAAAATGTACAAAAATAAAACGGTTGAATTAAAGTGAAGGTCTGAACGCTTACCTCAGATAGAATTGAAGAGACATGTTTTAAGAACTAATGCGCTTGTGCTTTCGTGCCACACCTGCTCAAAGTAAGCCTACAAATGTGGGCTCACTGAAACGCTAATATTGTTGATCGGGATAATGGTGATCACTGATGAGACTCACCTGAATACATTTAAAGCTAAAGACATGCACATTTGCACATTCACATTTTGTGAGTTCTGAAAGTATGATGAAAATTTGTTACGCTGCCCTTGCCTTTAAAACAAGTATATGTAGTGATAAAAAAAGACAATGAGCTAAACTTGTCATAAAAATTATAAAAATATTTATTTGGTACACAGTAATCGTATAATGTCTTCTTAAAATATAAAATACTTATAAACATTAAAAAAAAATTGTAGTCATGAAACTTTAAAAAGATAAATATAATCCTGGTTCTGTCATCTGATACAAATGTAACACTGAAAAACTAACTTTTTATTAAACATTTAACACAAGTAATGTTTCATAGAAATTATTCAAAATCATTACAATATAATGGTTAAAAAAAAAAAAAAAAAAAACCTTGTTGGGTACAGTCTACATAATTTTGTAACCGCAAAAACAGCACCAAAAACATTGGCCTAAAGCTATACTGGAAGTGTGGGTCTTTTTTTAAACATGTTTTTGTTGCCATGATTATAGGTTGCTAACAATCCTAAACGTCTGTTATGGTGACAAGCCACACCCGACAGCAAACAGTCCTCCTTCACAGGTGACATTCCACCGCTTCAGCTCTCAAACACATCATCCAGGATCCCTCTGCGGGGTGTCATCCACAACCTGGAGGCAGGGCAGTGACCCCCACAGTCACAGAAGGGGACACATCCACCCAAATGTTCAGATTAGCAGTAAACCAGTGTTTTTCAATATAGATGATACTTGAATGATTTCATCTGTTCCCTTAATTGTGTGTGGTTGCATATTTTGGCCTAAGGAGTGTCTGAATGACAATCAACAACTTGAAATGTTGTCTTTCACATCATGTAGCAGGCCATCATTGCCAGGTCCCTCAAGTCTTCATCAGTCACACAATCTGAAAACGAACAAGACGCATGACACTTAACTCTTAAGAAACTCAATACATGTATTAAAGACATTCAAACACGCTAGTTGAAAAGAGATTATCGAGGTGAGATAGGCTACTCACTTCTTCGCGCACCCCCGGTGACTTTTTTGCACAGGCGACTTAAGCATAGCCGCAGGTGTCCTTTTCGCGATCTTGGCGGCGGCGGCGGGACGTCCTCTTTTGGTAGGATGACCACGTCCCGGTTTGGCTTCTCGGTGTCTTCATCATCATCCGCACATTCCTCCACGCTGCCCGCGGTTACTAGTCTATCAAAAATGTCTTCGTCTATCGGTAGGTTCTCTTGGATTCTCGCCTTCGTCAGCGAAGTCGAGTGACGGCACAGGGGACACATTACGCGGGGTTGAGGGCTATCCACGGACGGCGCGAGCGTCACCAGGCAGCTCTCACAGAACGTGTGTTTGCAGCACAGCTGTCGAGGACACCGCCGACCGAGGTTGTAAGATCGGTAACAGATTCCGCACTCCGTTTCTGGGCACATGTTGTATTTTTTCTTCTGTCGTGATGCGAACTCTCGAAGCAGTTGGTAGCCTAAAGTGCCGGGGATTCATAGTTATAGTGAAGAAGGCTTCGTAGGAGGGAGGAGTCAAGTTTACTTTAGAAACAGGACGAGCATTTCTAAACAAAGTTATGTCATCGTCTCTAAGCACAGGTAGGATTTAGCGATACCACGTATTTTGTTTTCGATACAATACCGATACTAAAAAGGCCAGTATCGTCGAAAACTGAACTTTTAAATTATGACATCTATAAAATCATGGATAATGATATCCAATTAACTTTCTATTTGAAACGCATTTTAACATCCAATACACCTTAATTGCAACTAATTAGGTTATATATTTGTTTATACATGGTTATATGTTTACTGTAATGGTTAAACCATGGAAATCTACAAATACTAGAGTTGAACTATACGGTCACTTTAGTAAATCCATTCATTTTCATAGGGACTGCTTGTGATGTTGCGTGCATATGCAACCTTTATTCTGACAGTGGATGATTTATATTGCAGAATAGAACATGATCAGTATGAAATTTAAACTTTCGGTTTAAATATACGTAATTACACAAACTGTAGGCTACCATTTCAGTTTGTTGATTGTGAAATAACTCAAATAGGCTATATATGTTTTATATAAGCATATTGTTCATGACTGCCATTTCAAAAAGCATCAATGCTTTCTTATCAGGGGCGGACTTACCCATTAGGCATAGGTAGGCGACTGCCTTGGGCCCCCAAAAGCTAAGGGCCACCAGAAATGCTTCATACGAGATTAGCGAACGCGGTTGCTGTTTACGGTGTTTATTACCACGACAAGCGTCTGCGTGTCCGAGTTGAACGTGCTTCTTGTGTATCCTGCTTGTAATAAATGAAAATATTATGCTTCTGAAGTTGACTGCCGCACGAGCGCGAGGTCTCTCTTTCCCAGCTGCGCGCACACTTCTCTCTCTGCCTCTGCTCTGTTCAGCGAGCGGCTGAAAGGAGGGGAGTTGCGCTTTCAGTTAAAACACAGATATGTTGCTTCTCCAATTTTACATGCAATTATAGCCGAAACCACAGCACAGCTATTGTCTTTTTCTTGTGTGTAGGCTATTTGATATGAATCAGTGAAAACAGGTTTTAGAATTTAGCTGCCCCAAAATACAGTATGTGTCACATAATTATATATTATAGGCAAACAAATGTAATAATAAATGTAGGAAAGAGCAGGGGCGAAAGTACCATTTTTCAGAAAAAAAATAATTTTAAAAGATAATGTTATAGACAGAGATATATTTCTGCTGTGGCCAGTAACTGGGAAGTGTAGTCTGTCAATACCATGTGGTATTTTGTAGAAATGTAGAAAGACTTCAGTATAATTTCACTTTGAACATAAGTTGCACATTGTTACTTTTGACCCGGTCGGTTGGGACGAAAGTAACACACAGGTGGGTCAAAAGTAACACAACAATAAGCTAGATTGTTTTCTATTACTCTTATTTTTTATTAAGTATACCTGACTATGACCTTGTTAATATGTAACTACAAACATATTTTGTCTTTTATCTTTGCAAAAAAAACATTTAAATTACATTTTCATATTTTCCTTTTAAATTTAAGTTTCATCAAATGTCTCAAAACACGATTGTACTTGATTCTTTTTAAAACATATTTTTATTTCAGTGTATTTTTATAAAACATTTTTCAACAGAATGAACAATATAAAAATTGAATTACATAAATTCTAAACATAATGTAATAGTAGGCCTATTCATGTTTCCATCCAGTTGTTTTTATGCATCAATTCAAAATGTGCATTTAAAACATCTGGAAACACTGTAAATTCTTAGGTGGAGGTTTCAAAGGTAAAGTATGCCTAAAACCTAAATATAACTAAGGTAAATGGGATTTAGCAGCTGTCCAGAGAGTGATGTTCCTCTCTGTCCAGAAAAGCCCCCTCATAAACATCTGGATAAAACCAGACCCTCTGTCTGTCTGTCTGTCTGTCTGACCTTCACTCTTGGCATATTCTTTTGGTATAATATGACAAACATTTTGGCGGCCGAAATGAGCTTTCTCCGCAGGGTGGCTGGGCGATCCCTTAGAGATAGGGTGAGAAGCTCAGTCACCCGGGAGGAGCTCAGAGTAGAGCCGCTGCTCCTCCACATCGAGAGGGGTCAGCTGAGGTGGCTCGGGCATCTGTTCCGGATGCCTCCTGGACGCCTTCCCGGGAAGGTGTTCCGGGCGCGTCCCACTGGGAGGAGACCCCGGGGAAGACCTAGGACACGCTGGAGAGACTATGTCTCCCGGCTGGCCTGGGAACGCCTCGGTGTCCCCCCAGAAGAGCTGGAGGAAGTGTCTAGGGAGAGGGAAGTCTGGGGTTCTCTGCTTAGACTGCTGCCCCCGCGACCCGGCCCCGGATAAGCGGAAGAAGATGGATGGATGGATGGATGACAAACATTTTAATTAATCATGCAAGACACAGAAATTTACAGTATAAAATGCACCGGAACAAAATAAATACTTCTTGTAACTGTAGCGGGACAAAAGTAACAATCGTTACTTTCGTCCAGACAGAAACTCCTGACATTTAAACCTGATTTACTTTTATACTGAAAAATTCAGAAAATGCAAACTTTAGGATGTGTTAAAGCACTAAATAACCTGTAGATTGATCACTACTGTGACATATGAAACAAAAAAAAACAACACGACTAATTAAAAAAAATAAACTTTTCAATAATTTACTTTTTGTACTCGAAAACAGTTTTATGGACCTAACTGCGGAAAACGATGACGGAATCATGTGATATTTCTCAGCTCCATCAAGGGTTGCGTGTTGAACATGCTGTCATAGCTTGGAATAGCTTAAGAGGCTCTGAGAAAACCACTTTGTTACCTTCGTCCCACGTTACTTTCGACCCCGCTCTCCCCTACATTTACATGTTCAGAAGAAGTGAGCTGTCCTGTCTTGCCAAACAGGTGTAAGTAAATTACTCAGTCGAAGAAAGAGAAGTAATAGGAACCTAATATTTCTATTTTTTTTTTCGTGTCTAATAGACATGAACAAGTTATTTGAAAAACATCTATGACCTATGAATCATGTCTACTCTTCATGCTCTGTTAACTATGGTTCCACTAATAATAAACAAGATTTTCAGTTCAGACAGCTCAAACATGTATTTTAGTCTGGGACTAGCTTAAGCCTTGTCTGTGTGATACAATGGAGAAAAATATTAATTTAAGGTACATTTAGAACAGATAAAAATGTGCGATTTAAATTGCAATTATTCACAAATTAATTCATGACAATCATGCAATAAATTGTGATTTTATATTTTAATTGATTGACAGCCCTAGGTTAAAATGAGTAAAATAAAAGGTAGGCTTATGCTTGTAACTCATCAGTGGACTTTCCTCATCAATATAGGCTATATTTTTTCAAACTTTTCTCATTCCCACTAATTCAACTTTTCATATGAATGAACCTCTGAAGGGAACTGATTGTCTTCAGAAAAGTTTTCACCGCATTTTCATTTTAACTGATAAAGTACCATTTATTAGCTGAGCTGCTTTGTTTACAGCCATTGCTGGGGAAACCACTATATTTCTGATATTCCAAAAACACCTTCTACTGGCAGAGAATGAATGTGCATTTTCAATAATCCAGTCTGCAGTTTTTGTTCAGACCAATTGTGCAGCAGCACCGTACCTCTTTTTTTACAATAAATTATGGAAGCCCATTTCCGCCACAGTTGAGAAAAATATATGAGTAAAAATAGTTGAGAAAGAAACTTTCGCATAACTATGACTTAGTATCTTGTTATATTGAGATAAATTCTCATAATATTGATTTATTTCTCATAATAACGACTTAGTTTGTCATAATAATTACTTAGTTTCTCATAATAATGGGGAACCTTCTCATATTAATGACTTAGTATCTCATTATATTGAGAAAGTTTCTCGTAATATTGACTTAGTTTCTCATAACAATGACTTGGTATCTCGTTATATTGAGAAACTTTCTCGTAATAATTACTTAGTGTCTCATAATAATGACTTAGTTTCGTAATAATGAGAAGCTTTCTCGTAATAATTACTTAGTTTCTCATAAAAATGAGAAACTTTCTCATAATAATTACTTGGTTTCTCGTTATAATGAGAAAGTTTCTCATAATAATGACTTAGTATCTCGTTATATTGAGAAACTTTCTCATAATAATTACTTTGTTTCTCGTAATAATGAGAAACTTTCTCTAAATAATATCTTAATGGACACATGCACAACACAAGAGTGACGGCACACTAGCAAAATCTGTTGGTCAAAGCTGTGCAGGAACACCGTAAACATTGCTTGTTCTATAATCTAAAGTGTATAATGCTATAATCTGACATTAAATAACGATTTCAGATAAATTATCTTCATGTAGTCTTACTGCTCAAACGTGCGTTTGAATCATCAGTGGGAAATTATTTAAATATAAAATACATACTTACAGGCTATGAGTCAGAAACGCCAGACTGTCCTTGCAAAGTTTGAACTGCCCAACTTTATAGAAACAGCTAGGGCTGTAGTACTCGAGTCCGGTCTTGGACTCGAGTCCGGACTCAAGACATTTTTCTGTCGTCTCGGACTTGTCTCGGACTCGTTGCATTTGCACTTGGACTTGTCTCGGACTTGGCCATTGGACTCACCAAGTCTTCTAGTTGGTCTCGACCGAGTCCAGCAAAAAAATTAAATAAAAAATGTCTCCTTCAAAACAAAACCAGATGTGCATGATGTCGCGACTGAAAACGTGTGGAAAACGCTAGACACGCCGCTCTCCTTATTTCCAAAGCACTCTGTAATCTGGGCTTGCGCTCCAGTGGGGTCTGCTGTTGCTAGGAAACCATGACCCGCTCTCCATGAAGACGCAGAAGTTTCAGCAAAGAATAAATGGATTTCCAGCACTAAAAATCCCTTGTAGTAGCTTTGCTAATAGATTCATTTAAAAAATGGCTATCCTTGTACAGCTATGATCATCTGTTTCTCCATCTTAGCTTTCAGTTTTGTTCCGGGAAAGGATGTGCATGAGCAGCGGTGCACTTGCTGCGACCTGAAAAGTTTAGATGTTTCTAATTTAATTTTCTACCTGTTAGATTGTGTTCTATTTACGTCTACACCAAGATAGCCTTAAACGTACCCTTTACAATAATGAAATACTAATTGTTGTAACAGGATAGGGGTTGCAAGACTACTGATTTCTTCTAGTCGATTTTTTTAATAAAAATGCTTGAGTTACTCGACTACTCGTGGTTCATGCTATTGTAAATGAAAACACATTAGTAGTTTTTTTTATCAATAAACGCTTATTAATGTAGGCTATAGCCTTATGCAACAATTACATATGTAAATTTTAAAAAACTTTATAATTATGACATTACATATTTAAATTTTAATGTAACAGCCAGTATTTGTATCTGTAACAATCACAACATTTTTCGTATCTGCATTCGGATACAACATCGTACAGTTACTTGATATTTTTTTTCGTAGTTATCACTGAACAAGTATGTCGTGTTAAACTAAAATAATTATTAATTTCTAAAATAACATTTATCATGCAAGCAGAGAGATGTCATGACAAACGTTTAGTGATCAGTTGAACACGACTTAATCCATTCAATGCGCAAATTTTCATTACGCAGAACACTTTAAGCGAGTCTTAATGTTAATGAACTTCACTACACAGATGTGTGTGTCCCGCGCAAACCAGCAAAAGGTAAAGATGCAAACATGTAGGACAAGTAGACAATGTATCTGTATCTAAGCTGATTATTAGCCTACTCTTGAGAGAGAACTGATTTGGTTTTTGAGAGACTGAGACGCGCAACGCTGCTTTTGGTGCTGGTATTCAGGCAGAATTATTCCTTGTCCGTTATTCATTTTTAAGCCATTATTCTTGCCATTCCAAATAAGGTATTTGGCTTCAGGGACAACCCTAATTATTACATTACATATTTTATTTTTACATGCAACCTAGATAAGGTCATATAGTAACAGCTCCACGCAATATTGTAATTCTAAAATTCACGTCGTACTTGTAAACACTTTGTATGCATTATGGTTAATGCATGCTGGAGTAGTTGATTGTTTCCGACAGCGCCGACTAGTCTATGCAAGCACTAGTACAGCATGACAAAAATTTTGCTGTATTTATATGTGCATGCCCTGTAGAGCCAAACGTATCCCTTCAAGCCTTAACCGTGCGTATTTGTCATATCCCGAGCTTTGCGTGTGTCTGTGCACTGTGCCAAGGCATCAGTCATATAAATTTTTGACCACAGACATAATGTCAGCAAAAGCAGCATTATTAAGTAAATAAAATGAAAATAAAGTACAAAAAAATAATTTGACCTTACAGCTCCAAACTCTGTTCTAGAGGGCCAGTGTCCTTTATAGTTTAACTGCAGGGTCGGACTAGGGTTAAAACCAGTACTCATTACCAGGGCCCCAAAGGAAGAGAGGGCCCTTGAAAAGTATGAATCTGAAATATATTTTATTTTACCTGGATATTTTCATTGGTGGGGGGCATGGGGGCCCATCAGGACCGCCTATGCATAGGGCCCGGGATCTTGTGTAACGCCCCTGTTAGCTTCAACCCTAATTATACACACTTGAACCAGCTAATCAAGCTCTTACTAGACACACTAATCTTCCAGGTGTGTTAAGGCCAGTTGGAGCTAAACTTTTCAGGACATTGGCCATCCAGGATCTAGTTTGGAGACCCCTGTCCTACAGAGTTGTTACTTTGCACATGCTTTTTGATCATTACAAATAATAATGTAAAATAATTTTCTTAGAATAGGAGATAAGCTGTCTCTCGTATCACATACCGTATTTTCCGGACTATAAGTGGCACTTTTTTTCATAGTTTGGCTGGTCCTGCGACTTATAGTCAGGTGCGACTTATTTATCAAAATTAATTTGCCATGAACCGAGAGAAATGAACCAAGAGAAAACATTAAAGAGGACCCTTTTTTCTCTCTTTTGGACTTGGACTTGACTTGGACTCAAACCTCTTTGGACTCGGTCTTGACTCGGTCTCGACTAGTCCTGGACTTGGACTTGACTTGGACTCGACAAAGCTGGACTTGACTACAGCTCTAGAAACAGCCTTTGTGCCACATACACATTGCAGGCTACTTGTTCAGGAAACAGTCCTCATCCTCCATAAAATGCACAGCACACATCTGAATATTTGGGTTGGACTGTTCTGGAACAGTGTTGAAATAGTAGTTTCGCTTTAACAAGGAGAAACACAGTGTAATGAATAAAAACGCCCTAATCATTGGGAAGAAGGAGACGGGAACCGGCGGACAATCATATGAAACTTTAATCATCCAAATAAACAAAAAACAGCGCACCAGCCCCTCACGGACGACTGGTGCGCTCAAATAAAAACCTAAACACAACTAAAAGCCCAGGCCTGGTCCTCTCTCGTCCTTCACTGTCGTCGCTCCAGTTTTATATCCTTCCATCTCCTCTGTGGGCCTCGAGACCGGCGGGTCGAACAGGTGTAGTTCATCTCCAATCACTCCACCGGCCTCGCTCCCACGTCCCTCGGCCCCACCCCACTCGTCACATACCCCCATCGCCCCTCGCAGGCCAGGGGGTACTCCTGAGACTGCGCTCTATCCCCCCCCCCCCCCTCCCTCCGGGGGGGACCGCTCACGGGGACCTGCGGGAACCTGGGGGTAGGACAGATGAGGCGAGAGAAAAGGAGATGGAAGGAGGAGCGACAGAGACGAGAGAGGGGAGAGAGGAAAAAAAATAAAAATCCGGTTCCCAGACGCACTGCTGCTCGGCCCTCCACCAGCTGGGTGATCTCCTCCGCGGTGCCTGGCGGTGGCACTGGACGGCCCTCGGCGGACGGCACGACACTCCTCCGCCGCCCGGTGGACGGCAACGGCTCCTCCGGTTTTGGGCAGCCGGCAGGAGTCCCCCGTTCCCTGCTCCTCTGGATACCTTCACGGAGGCAGCAGGCTCCGGCCCCCTGGTGAACGGCGTCGACTCCTCCGCTCCCTCACGGACGGCAGCCGTCCCTCCACATCGTGGGCGGTCAGCAGCGAGCTCGCTCGTCCCCGGCAACTCGCTCCAGTCCACCGCCTCGAGCGTCCATGGCGGCACACTCCTCGCCTGCTCGATGGCACCGCGGATTCACCACAGCGGCGAGGGATCTTCAGCAGCGCGTTCCTCCTTCTCCCGGGCTTCGGCACCACTGTAATGAATTAAACTCCATAACTATGGGAAGAAGGAGGCGGGAACCGGCGGACAATCAACGGAAACTTTAATGATCAAAATAAAGACAAAACAGCGCAACAGCCCCTCGCGGACGACTGTTGCGCACAAATAAAAATCTAAACACAAAATAAAGTCCAGGCCTGGTCCTCTCTCGTCCTTCACTGTCGTCGCTCCAGTTTTATATCCTTCCATCTCCTCCGTGGGCCTCGAGACCGGCGGGTCGAACAGGTGTAGTTCATCTCCAATCACTCCACCGGCCTCGCTCCCACATCCCTCAGCCCCGCCCCACTCGTCACACACAGCAACTCCATGAAATGGCGGCAACAGTGAGAATAAAAGGTACGCATTCTTTCTTTGCATGAACATTTGGGCAGCGCGATGTAAATCTTCCCACGTAGTGACGTAGAGATGTTGGGGCAAGAACGAGCTGTTTTAGGGGGGTGTGGATGAGCTTTAACTTTTATAAAGAATATCACTCTGGATTTGAGACTTAAAGCGTTAGTTCACCCAAAAATGAAAAATATATCATTAATAACTTACCCTCATGTCGTTCCAAACCAGTAAGACCTCCATTTATCTTCGGAACAGAGTTTAAGATATTTTAGATTTAGTCCGAGAGCTCTTAGTCCCTCCATTGAAGCTGTGTGTATGGTATACTGTCCATGTTCAGAAAGGTAAGAAAAACATCATCAAAGTAGTCCATGTGACATCAGAGGGTCAGTTAGAATTTTTTGAAGCATCGAAAATACATTTTTGTCTAAAAAAAAAAAACTAAGACTTTATTCAGCATTGTCTTCTCTTCCGTGTCTGTTGTGAGAGAGTTCAAAACAAAGTAGCTGGATATCCGGTTCGCGAACGAATCATTCGATGTAACCGGATCTTTTTGAACCAGTTCACCAAATCGAACTGAATCGTTTTAAACGGTTCACATCTCCAATACACATTAATCCACAAATGACTTAAGCTGTAAACTTTTTTAATGTGGCTGACACTCCCTCTGAGTTAAAACAAACCAATATCCCGGAGTAATTCATTCACTCAAACAGTACACTGACTGAACTGATGTGAAGAGAGAACTGAAGATGGACACCGAACCGAGCCAGATAATGACTCATTCACAAGTCAAGAACCAGTTGCATCGGTTTTCGGATCACCAGTAGTTCTTTCTGACAGTTCGATTCAATAAACCGGTTGAAGAAAACAGTTCACTGGTTCTTTTGCGCTCGACGTAATGGCGTCATTGCAAGCCTTCGGTTTACCTGGTCTCATAACATTAGCACAGAATCGGTTCAGAATCAATCACTAGGGGTGCTCCGATCAAGATCGGCCGATCGTTATGCACATCTAGTCAGTAAAGCCGGTTCTCTAATCAGCGGTAAATTCTATCAGGTGCGTGATTTCACATAGAGCAGCTGTTACTACACAGAGCCATTGTTAACTGAGAAGCTGCGCAAATCCACGTTCATTTTCAGCGTTTATTTGCGCATCTTCTCAGTGCTCGGTGTTCATCTTCAGTTTTTCTTCACAGCAGTTCAGTCAGTGTACTGTTCGAGTACATGAATTACTCCGGGATATTGGTTTGTTTGAACTCAGAGGGAGTGTCAGCCACATTAAAAAAGTTGACAGCTTAAGTCATTTGTGGATTAATGAGTATTGGAGACGCGAACCATTTAAAACGATTCAGTTCGATTCGGTGAACTGGTTCAAAAAGATCCGGTTACATCGAATGATTCGTTCGCGAACCGGATATGATAAACTGCTTTGTTTTGAACTGTCTCACAACAGACACGGAAGAGAAGACAATGCTGAATAAAGTCGTAGTTTTTGCTATTTTTGGACCAAAATGTATTTTCGATGCTTCAAAAAATTCTAACTGACCCTCTGATGTCACATGGACTACTTTGAAGATGTTTTTCTTACCTTTCTGGACATGGACAGTAGACCGTACACACAGCTTCAATGGAGGGACTGAGAGCTCTCGGACTAAATCTAAAATATCTTAAACTGTGTTCCAAAAATAAACAGAGGTCTTACGGTTTTGGGACAACATGAGGGTAAGTTATTAATGACATAATTTTGCAAATTGGGCGAACTTTAAGGTGACGTCTTAACTAGTCAAACTCAGAATTTTTTGTTTGTTTTTCTTGAGATTTGTACAAGAAAACTGTGGAAATATATATTGTAAGTACAATGACCTTTTTTTCTTTTTTTCCCTATAGCTTACTGGAATCCATGACTTTGTTATTTACTGTACGTTTGGAGGAAACAACTTCTATGGAAATAAACTGTGATTACAGCAAGGGAAATACAATACATCCGGGCTGTGCTGCACCTTATTAGCCTTCTCCAAACAAAACCACTCTACCCTACTGTTAGATTTCCCAGAATACACTGGTCTTGGGTGTGCCCTGCTAAACTGACTGTAGCCAGCTGTCCTTTCCTTGGAGTTCTTCCTGTATTCTCTGGTATCCCTCATAACCTTTTGAACTTACTTCTTAAGAACACATACTTGTTTACCCTGTTATCTTATACTTTTGTGTTTAGATCAAAGTTCAGTGTTTGTTGTGTGCGTGTGTGCGTGTTTGTATGTAATAGAAATATGAATATCACTGATATTATAATGTTCTATAAATGCCTAAATGTATGTAATCTTTGTGTAAGTCCTGAAAGAGGAGTACAGATGAGTTATAGTTGATCAAGACGAAAAAAGGAGGAAGTTGAACCAAAACAGTTTTTCCCCCAAACTTCAGACTATTTCACCTTGAAAAAAAAGAGGACTGTAATGGTGAATGAATCTTTCATCCTTCTTTTATGCACTATAAACTGTAGCGCCAATAGAAAAGCTTTTGTTCTCTAAATGACAGCAATGATAATCTGTGCAAAAAATCCAATTAAATATATATTTAATTGTCCTTTCTATTTTCTAGATTGTATGACAGATTTTCACCATATAGCGCCATGCAATCTTTCAGAAAACAATGAATATCAACTCACAAGTGGTTTTGTTTAGTGTTGTATAGCATATTTCAGCTACATTTGCAAATTGCCACTACAAATGACAATAACATACAATTAGCAATTTTGAATATGAAGATCTGCAGTGCTTTATATTTTAATGTTAAAGGGGTGGTTATAGGGTGCATGTTTCCATGCTTCGTTTTTTTTAAAAACACATTATTTTTCACATAATTTACCTTTATTCCACATCGATCTGTCCTTTCTCTTAGAAAAGGAATGATCATTTCCTTCTTTTATGAAGATTAAAATCCACATTCTCTGTGGATTACAGTTTCCTTCATCATGTCAGAATCTCGACCAATGCCTGCACAAACTAAGGTGCCTCTAGAGTCTCCAGAGGTGGAGTGTCCAGTTTGCTATCAAGAGTATGACCAGGACTCCAAACTCCTGCACACAAACTCCAAAATTTGAACACGTAAAATGTATTGAAGTCACTGCAACACATTTTACAGCATGCAAAGTTTAAGGTTTTTAAATTATGCAATAACAGATATGGTTTAAAAAAATCAATCACGTGAAATGACCGACACAACACTTTTTATGTGATTCACACCGATGAAATGCATCAATAAGATGGCTCTTAACACTACTCTCTCCCAAAGAAGATGCAAAATCCCCACAATAAATAAACTCAACTGCTGCGTTATGTCTGACCCTTGATCTGAGTAACACAGAAACTACTCAAACACTGGGGTTTTATGTCTGTCTGAGCCAGGAGCAGGGGTAAGAGACAAAAAAAGACCCAAAAGTCTTAACCCAGCATTTGGGTTGAAAAAATTATTTTTTTTTAGAGTGTATGGTTCAAAATAAAGAAGACGACAATTAGCCTATTGCCTGGCTGACAAATTTTAGAGGATCAAGTTGAACTATATCCTTTGACTTAATATTGTACATTCATTACAACTGAACCTTTTAGTTACCAAATTACAAAAAATGGCGGGGTTCTAAAAATAACTCCACTCTAGTGTCTTGGTATTTTTTTTTATATTTTATTGAATTTAATCCATTTTATCCATTTGATTTAAATCTACAAATGCTTTATGGACCCATTTTTCTTGTTCATATTAAAGTGTGTGTATAATCCCATAATTATCCTTGTCATTAACTGCTATGCCAATATTTATGATCTATTTTGTAAATAAAGCTATTGGTTCTTTTCAAACTTTTTGTACAGTGTTATGTTTTGTATGCAATATATATATATATATATATATATATATATATATATATATATATATATATAGCCCTCCAGCATTCTGCTTGTTATAAAAAGTGCATTGTTAAATTACAAGAAAAAAAAAGATTCATGGAGATTTTCAAACAAGGGTTTTTTCATAAATTATAGCCTATGAGTCCCTCTTGTGGATGATGCACATGAATACATGTGAGCAGTTATGATTCCACTGCAAGGTATCAATTCAGTTGATTGAAAAAAGTTTTAACAGACAGTTTAATTTAACAAATGTACAGCGTTTGTGACAACGTGCACGTGATAGCATGTCACACGTGACAAGTTGTCAGAATGGAAAAATTGTTTATTGACGACGATTTGTCAATATCATTATTGAATAGACCAACTCAAAAACTCGACATAGGCTATATGTCTTTCAGACTGTAAATATAAATGGAGAAAAAAGTGTCACAAAAATATAAAATCATGTTTCGAACGAATCATTATAATTTATGTAGATTGATTCATATTTGTCTTATACTCAAGTCCTTTTAGTAGCGCTGTTAATTTTCCTGTCTTCAAAGCTTGACTATAGGAGCATGGAATGATATTCCGGACAGTATTCAAAAGGAAATGCAAATTAGATTTGCAATTGTGTTTTCAGTTTGTGTACGCATACATTGTGACATAATCCAAACGCAATTGCAAATCGCGAGATTGTATTTCAATTTTCTTTTCCTCCTGCACGACTTCTGCATACGGCAGTCAGCGTAAGTGAGAAATAAAGTGTTTATTACATTTGAAATAGGATATTTATCTCACAAAAATGCATGGATTCGCTACAAGAGGCCTTCATACAGCCCCCTGAGCCGCGTGAGGGAAGTTTTATTATGGATGTGCGCACTTTATTTCACGTGTTCTGGACTGTTGATAACCAACACCAGCTCAGTAAATTTAAAGGCTTGGAGGGGCCTGAAAAATGTTTAATATTACTGATTGAATTTGTAGATTTGGTGAAATAGCTGAATGAGTGATTCACTTATAAGTATATAGTATACTTATAAATAAGTCACAACACAAACAGTCGCCACCTACTGGCGTAACTTGCAGAAATGGTTTGTAAACAAATCTGTTACTAGGGAACTGATTTAAAAGATTCGATTCACTGGGATGAATCAAAATCCCCCCTAGTTCCACAATAGCACCACTTATATGGACATGCCCCAGTACAAGGGATCAGTGGGAAGGCCTGGGCGCCTCTCTTTCGTCACACGCCTCTATGGCCCGAGCCGAGAAGTATTTCAAATCCCCCATGTGTTTTTGTACGAGGGAAATGTTGTTACAGTGTAGCTGGTGGTAGGTGTGTTTTCAACATTTTAACAGAAATCATGACACTTTTGGGAGTTCAAGACACCAAAAGTTAGGCACAATAGCGCTGTTTTCTTTGTTTATACTGGATGCGCTCGTCAGGGCAGTGTTATTGGATAGTAGTATTGTGGTAGAGGAGTTTTCTCAACCCCCTTCTCTCCGGAGCGCTGGCTAACATTAGCAGCATAGCTGCTGCCTCTTCCATACTTTCGTAGAACAACGGGAAAGTTGTCTTGAGTTGGGAGACATGGCGGAGACTAAAATAATTTATCACATTGACGAAGAGGAGACGCCGTACTTGGTGAAGATTCCCATAGCGGCTGAAAAAATCACTCTGCTGGATTTTAAACAGGTCTTGAATAAGCCGAACTACAAATTCTTCTTCAAGTCTATGGACCAGGACTTCGGGTGAGTGAATGCGGGAAATATGTGCACGAATCGCCATAACAAAGGAATGCTTTATGTGTAAGAAATACATCTGTGTTTATTTTGTGTCTGATGTTGTTGTGAGGGTTAGATAAGGGTTTTACACGAGAAGGACACTGGTCTGGGTGGTCTAGTTGTATCAAGGCACTTCTCGACAGAGTTAATCAGAGTTTGCAGTGAGGCTTTGCAGGTTTAGGCTAAATGAAAAATACCTTGTCCATAAATTAGTTGTGTTGAATGAAACTGTTTGTGTACCCTTGAGCAACTGTTTGATATGAAATATGCCCTAGTCATATTCTTTTAAGGCTGATGTAGGAATTATGATCTAAGATGTGTAATTTCTTAAATAGTTTTTAATATGCATTTAAAGTTTGGGGTCAGTACGATTAAAAAAAAAAATCAATACTGGTATTCGTCAAGGACACATTAAATTGATCGAAAATGACAAGTTACCTCAAAAAGTATTTTAAAGTATTACAAAAGATTTTATATAAATGTTGTATTTCTGAACTTAATATTAATTTATTAATTATAATTAAGTAAGTCTTACTTACAGTTTCTACAAAAACATGAAGCAGCATAACTGTTTTCAACACTGATAATAAGCACCAAATCAGCATATTAGCATAATTTCTGAAGGATCATGTGACAAAGATAGACTGGAGGAATGGCTATGGAAAATTTGCCATCACAGGAATAAATTAGATTTCAAAATATATAAACATTTTAAATTGTAATAATTTTCACAATATTACTGTTTTTAGTGTATTTTGATCAAATAAGAGCAATCTCGGTGAGACCTCTTAAAAACATTAAAAGATCTTACTGACCCTAAACGTTTGGTAGTTTGTAATTTGTAGCTAATCTGTCTTCTACACATTATATTTCTTGTGAAGTTAAATTATCATCCTTTACCTCACTTGTTTGGTTACAGGCCAGGTTTTTGGGTCTTGGGTGTCTTTTTTTATTATTATAAAGAGTAGAGTTCTTTGTCTTTAACCACATATTTGTCCTGAATCGTCCTGCCATGGACAGAATACCAGCTAATAAATCTAAGATACGTACTTGTCAGTAATGCATTCTCCAGATGCTACCGGAATGTCTGTAATCTTAGCAAATTAGGATGTTATCACCTGACTGTAAATGCTCCATAAATTGGACAACTTACACTTAGGTTCATTTTGATATGAATCAAAGACATTCACCTGAAGCACTGTAAATATAGAGTCACTAAAACAAATGTTTTAGAACATTAATCTGTTGTATTTTTTTTTATACTGCATGCATGAGTTTTTATCTCACATCTATGATTATATATCTTGCAATCCAGCCTTTTTTTCCCCTCAGAATTCTGATTTTACATCTTGTAGTTCTCCAAACTGTGATATAAAATGTCACAATTACCTTTTTAATCATTTTATGTTGTGGCAGAAATGGCTTTCATAATATTTACTTAGACCATAAAACAAGAGCAGGTCTGTTCTGCCTTTCTCATTAACAATAACAAATTTTCATCATAAGAGTGGAGCTAACATGGTTTTACAGGTAAAGGGATTTGCAAATTAGCAATTTTTTAACCCTGCAGTCAAAATGTCAGCCAGCTGTGTCTTATTCTAGTAAAATACTTCTGAATTGATGTAACTACATTACTGGGATCTGATTACTCTGGATTTTACCGTGAAATTGAAATCTGCAGACTTGATCGTTTCTTCTTTCCTGTTTTGGAAGAAAGACTGAGAATGTCTCGTTTTTGTTATTGTGGAAAAGGGTGGATGTGTGTGTTTATTGTTGAATGGCGTCGGACGCGGATGTAAGCTGATACGGTAGTGGAGTGGGGCAGGGAAGCAGGCGGCGCTGTGATGCTGCAGTGCTGATTTGCAGTGTGTTGAGCCAGCTGTCAGTCTGACTGTGTGTGGCAGTGGCTGGGGTTGTTCCATGTTTGGGGAGGGATATGGTTGGAGGCTGGTGACGGACCATTTGCTTAGTGTCTGGGATAGAAGCAGCAGAAAACGAGTGAGTGAGTGAGAGAGAGAAGAAGGGGACCCCTTGGTTTCTCCAGGCCTCCTCTACATTCTCTCTGCTGTTTTTTTTTAAATATTCTCTTAAGGGTACAGACCAGGGCCGTATTCATGAAAAATCTTAGTGCTAAGAGTTGTTCCTAGTAACAAAATTCTAAGAAATGTGGGTGTTTCCTCTTAAAATTAAAGAAAAGATCCTAGTAAAGAAAAAAAGTAATTCAAAGTCGTTAAGAGTACAGATGAGGACTTTTAAGAGGCTTAAGAGTTTCTTTAGCAGTGGAGAAATGGATAAAACATAAAGAGGGAGAAGAAATGTGTTGCACAATGCAAGACAGTGAGTTAATAAAATGCTACACATTAGATCCTGCAGGGATTATATGTTTGTGTTGATCTTATTAGAGCCATGCTAACTTCTCTGACACTGCACAAAAATGCCATAGCACCAGAAATGGAAGTAATTACTACATTAACTACATTAAAATATTTGGCAACATGTGCAGCAGTGATGATTTGGGTCTGTCACAACATTCTGTAAGCAAAGTGATAACACAAATAATTACAGCACTTTCAGAACCTTATTGTGTAGCTGTTAATTTCTTATCAAATACATTAAGTATGACAGCATGGTAAAAATTTCAAAGTGAAGGATTATAATAGACCCTTCTCTTAAAAGCGCTCTTTTTATTTCCTTCTTGGACAACCAACCAATCACAGTTTTCATAAGACTGTGTCAAAGCTAGCAACTGGGTCAGCCCCGCTTCCTCACTGCTCTCGGATTGGTCCTGAATCGCTTTTAAGCTAAGACTTTTTAAAGATTTTTAAGCTAGGAATTTTAGAATCTTTAAGAATACAGGCCTAGATTTATGTGCAGTTTTATTCCTGTTACGTTGCTTCTCAGACTGTGTTAAGTGCAAATAGTCCAGATGAAAATAAATATCCAAATGGCTGCTGGGCCAAATTGTAACAGGGTCTTAATAAGTCCAGAACTCATTCTTTTGTAAGAACTTTTGTTAAAATCAGTTTGTGTGGGCTGTGTTAGAGGTCAAGAGTTGTTTTTCAAGTACAGATCTTGGGCTTAATTAGCGTAATTAGAGGGTTTGGGGGTGGGATTGTTTCACAAGCGTTAAAGTGCAGGAGAGCTTTGCTTTCAGGAAGTGCTTTATGAAATTGTTGTGGAGTTGCATCATAGTCAATTGTTTGTTTGGTTGCAGATAAGAAATACAATGGTTTATGGAGAGAAGACTGAGATTAGAAAACGTATCGCTGTTATATTGCTGATACATATTCAAATGCCTAACTCTGATTATACTTTGACTTAATGTGCTGCCAGTGCTGCATTGCTACTAAAAATACATACAAAATAAATTGTACATCCAATGTTATGCCTTGCCAAATGAAACATTTGTTTTCCAGTGCTGTATTCTATATTTTATGGCAATGAGAGGTCTGCTGAATTGTCAAAAAGATAGTTATCTAGTTGACTAAAATAGTCATCTGTCTTGTTGAGCCTTGGCAGCATCAGTAAGAGTTCATGTACATTACCATTCAAAAGTTTGGAGTCAGTGTTTTTTTTTGTAAGAAATAAGTCTGTTATTCTCACCAAGACTGCATTAATCAGTAAAAACTTTAATATCGTGAATAGAGGTGTGCCAATCAGGAATTTTGAGGCCTGTCACCGATCATTTGCCCAATAGCTTACAAACAGCACAAGCCTGATTTAGTGAGCTGTATGTGAGGTGGCCTCATACTCCATTTGTAGTGCGTATGCACTCCATGGTCCTCGTTTATCAATCTAAAATAGAAAAGAGCGCAGGTCCGTGTGCACAAATCAACTTACGACAGAGTTCACGTGTGATTAATGAAACATTTGTATGTCGCCAATCTCATCGTACGAATGATCACACTAGGCCTGGGACGGTATTGAATTTTTCTTACCGAGGTTGAAAAGCAATAAATTCCCGCGGTATTGCGGTAAACCGCAACCCGCAAACACCCCAACCCCCGCCCCCCCCCCCCCCCCCCCCTCGTGATAGATGTACTTTCACTTTCGCACACACACGGGAGGCAAACGAATATAAGGAACAGGTTTATTTCACTTTTTTTTTTACATTTAGAACATGAACATTTAGAACAGAAATGGAATGATGTCTGAAATAAAAATTCTGCAAAACGAAATAATAGGCGAGGTTACCCTAGCCTTCATATTTGTTGGGGGCGATATCAGATCTGATCGCAATTCACAGCAGAGATCTTAAGATAGAGCATCATAAAGACAAACAAACACATTTTTATTTATCGTATTGATCAGTAATAGATATTAATTTGCATGTTTATTTTCCATATTTTTACCTTCAGATTAGGCTACAATCTCTTAAACTATAACGACTTTTGCGCACACAGAGGCTAAGGCGATTGAGCATAAGGAACACATTTATTTAACATTTATTATTTCACATTTAGAATAAGAACATTTAGAACAGAAATTATGTCTGAAAAAAAAGTGCTGGCAAAACGGAACATACGCTATGGTTTACATCCCAGCCTTCATATTTTTTGCTAGAAAAACTAGCATGTTCACTTTGTCAGGTTTAAGGGAGGCCCTGAAAGACGTAACGACGTTAGCTGCAGCACTGAACACACGTTCTGAGGGAATGCTTGTAGCGCAAATGGTCATATATTTTCGGGCTACTTTGGAAAGCAGAGGGAATCGGACACTATTGTCCCGCCACCAGACAAGAGGGTCTGCGTGGGAATCCAGGGCTTCCTCCTGCAAATACCTTCTGATCTCTGTGTCTACACGAATTCTCTTGGGGGTCGGAGTAGATGTTTTTTCTTTTTTTTTCCCAAGTAAGTCAGCCAGATTCGGTTTTTTGGGAGGGTTGGGTGCACTTGCTCCCTTTCCATCACCGTCATCACGCTGCTCTTCGGGGACATTCATCATCTCCTCCATGAGCTCATCCTTCACCTCGTCAGAAATGTCAATGCCCTTATACCTAGGGTCGACAAACGCGGTTTTTGCCAATAGCTGTTGAGTTGAGGGTGCACTGTATTTTTCCATCAAAACGGCAGACATTTTTTCTTTCAGATTGCGCGTCAATTGGGTGTCCTCCTCAGCGGGGAGCAGCAGATCCTCGGTGACTAGCTGCAGCACCGGTTTCAAAGAGGATGCAGTCACTGCTCGCTCAGAAGACAGTGCATCCGTGAAATCGGCAACATTTTTCAGGGCTGCATTCACCGATTCCATGACCTCCATGTCCTGCCACGTCGGAATTAGGTGTTGTGTGCGCCGGTCATCCAAAACCCTCCGAATGGCAGGGCCTTGTTCAAGAATGCGCGCAATCATTTTTTGCTTTGTTCCCCACCTGGTGGGGCAATCCTGTGAACAAATTAAACACATTTAGGATAGACTTTGCTTTAACATTATTTAAATTTACATATTTTTATATTACTTATATTATATAATATATGAATTATATTTAATATGATTTATATTTTATATTACATATTTGTACATGTTTAGCTATATTAATATTTATATAGATATTACGTGTGCGCTTTTTTGTCTCAGTGGTTAATGAAGGCTATTTAACGAAGGCATATAGAGTAATATAAATATGTAGACATATAGGCTAAATTAATATAAATATTTAAAAATCTATAATATATATAAATATTATTTATATTATATATTTTTACATATTTATATTTATTTAGCCTATATCTCGTGTGCGCTTTGGTCTCAGTGTGGTTCAAGGCTATAATTTAACGAATGCTATTTAATTTAACAAAGTGTTGCTGCTAACAATATTGTGGTTGTTTTTTACTTATAAATAAGATAAATATAAATAATATTTATAAATAAGATAAATATAAATATTTATAAGTAAAAAAAAAACAATGGCTGTATTGTGAGCAGCGACACTTTGTTAAATTAAATAGCATTCGTTAAATTATAGCCTTGTACCACACTGAGACCATAGTTCACATGAGATCTAGGCCAAGTTAATATAAATATGTAAAAATATATAATATAAATAATATTTATACATATTATAGATTTTTACATATTTATATTAATTTATAGGCCTATGTCTCGTGTGCGCTTTGGTCTCAGTGTGGTACAAGGCTATAATTTAACGAATGCTATTTAATTTAACAAAGTGTCACACACTGCCGTCTTTGTAAGCCTGGATATCTTTTTCGATGGCCCTTTAATGAAAATGGAATTTTAGAATCACATACTTAAATGTTTAATTGCCTACAATAATTATTTATTGATTATATTGAATTAAATCTCGCAGGCCTAGCCTATTTGTAGTTAATCTTTCCAAAAACAGAGTTGGAAGAGAGTTCAAACTTACCAGTACTAAGGAGTGCTGAGGCAGGCCCAGCTCAGTTTGTTCTTTCTGAAGCCGTTGTTTCTTTTGCCAGCTATGGGAGAAAGCGTTCACAAGCGTTCGACACAAACCCATGGCCCGGGCAGTGCGTTCTTTTTCTGCATTCATGGAGTTAGTGACGGCTAAATGGAGGTTGTGGCCGAAGCATGGTAGCCATCCCCATCCAAGTTTTCTCACCGCAGCCACAATGTTTGCTCCGTTATCACTAGTGACACAAGCCAACCTCTTCTCATCCAGAGACCATTCTTCAAGAGCCGATCACAGAGCCTCGGAGAGGTTATCACTAGTGTGACTTTCTGGCATAAAGGATGTCTCCAAACACCTTGACTTCAGCTCCCAGTTGGTGTTCAGGTAATGAATTGTCACGCTCATATAGGGCATCATATTAACGCTTGACCACATATCTGTTGTGATAGAAAAATGGTCAGCGTCCTTTAACTCGCGTGCCAAACTGTCCTTCATTTTCATATACTTCTCTGGTACTGCCTTTTTTGAAAAGTATTTTCTGTCAGGGGGGACATATTGTTTGTCGAAGGCCTGTAGCATCGCCTTAAAGGCTGGCTTCTCGACTAAGTTAAATGGCAACTTTTCCTCCACTAGGAGACGAGTCACACTATCCGTCAGGGTTCGCCACTGATGGCTGTCGCGTTGGTACTTAGTCCCTTTAGCAAACGAGTCTGCGATGCACAGCTGTCGTCCCTGGCCTGAGGTTGTGGGCCGATCTTCAGACGAAGCACTTGTGGTGCTCTCAAGGGCAGCAAATGTTGCCGGATGATGGATTCGAAGAGGCGTCCTCAGGTTGGACGTATTTGAACGTGATACCGGAATCTTTTTGTAGCAAATTCTACAAATGGGCTCATTAAAATTGCCTGGAAGTCCTTTTTCATCAGGTTCAAAGCCAAAATGTGCCCATATTGGTGACGTGACATTTGGCTTTGCCACCAAGTTAGCCCTCTCTGCCATGTTTCGATGGAATAGTAGCTTAAATGCTCAATTGTCGGCTGCGCAACCACGTGAGAGAATTGTGTTAAGCAGAATAAGCACGTGCAATTAAAAACTGAGGTCCTGCTTTTTTGGCTTTCTCATGAGTCATCCGCCTGTATTTTATGCTTTAGTAAAATTAAATGAAATTCAATATATAGGCTACAAGACATTACACAGGTACTCTAGGCCTAATAGTCAATACAAATGGAATGCTATTAGCCTATTAGAGGTGCATAGATACATTTTTAATCTAGATTAATCTCACTGTAATCTTGGAATTAATCTAGATTAAAATGGCTCATTTGACTTCTGCCGAAGGTATTCAGATGTGCAGGCCAAGGTTTTTTTTTTTTTTTTGTGCGGTGATGACGGTTACAGGTTTAGACCCGCGGTAGGCGTCACGTGACCGCGGTATTGCGGTAATGCGGTAACCGTCCCAGGCCTAGATCACACGTTGATAAATGTGGCAGCAGAAAACAATCATCATTTGAATATCACGTCCCTAAAAATTAGACCCTGTCCCAAATGGCACTCTAATTCCTTGCGGTCTTCCTCTGAGTCCTCACTTGCATGATGCAATGCCACTTTGACTGTTGGGTAGAAGTCTGCTGTGGATATTGCCCCAGTGTGGGCTTGATGGAAGTGAGGATCGGGGGTGCATAACGGTCGCAAAGGGAGCACGCGCAAGCACGCTTCTGAATGCTAAAGTGACAAGCAGGGCACCCTACGGTCTCGTTGACTTAACGGACATGCGCACGCGGCAGCCATTGCAAGTCCGTAAGACCGTAAGTGCACATGAAGTGTTCCATTTGGGACAGGGCCTTAGAAACCTCATCCTAGAGTTTACGACAGAGAGTAACCAAACACGGCCAAAAAGAGGAAGTAATCTCATGAAAGAGAAATTGATCCAAAAACACCCATTAACCTTGTAATTGCAAACATTTATGCTACATTAATTTATGTAATTTATACGTAGACCTAGCCTATAATTTAAATACTGGTAAATTTTAAACAGCTTATTTAGTTACCCTCACTCTACAACAAAATTTTTTTATTTAATGGTATTCAGAACAGAACGAAGAATGAAAAATAAGTAGTTATAAAATTGTATATTAAACTATAAAATACAACTAGGGCTGCAACTAACGATTATTTTGATAATCGATTAATCTGGCGATTATTTTACGATTAATCGGTTTATGTACTTATATTTTAGTTTTTTCCATTTTTTCCCCAAGTAAATTATTAATAAATGGTCTTTATCCTTCAGCATAGATTTTTAAGAGATTTTAACTATTTTGCACTGTCATATCCTCATCAAAAATATACCTGGAGTTGTTTTATTGTGTTAGTAATCCTTTGTCGAACTCTTCTGCAATCAGAACACTGACCCATACTCTAGCAAATTTCACAAGATTTCAAATAATGTTTTCACCATGGCAGTCCTTAGAGCTCCTAAAGTAGTTTAACATCCCGAACAAAGCTTATTAAGGAATCTTTCAGAACATATTTTCACGAAGAATAAGGATAAAACAGAATAAAATTGCAGTGCATTGTATTTTATTATTTACTGGGAAACAGCTTTATAGCTTTAGCTGTGAAATTGTAAACAATCCTTCGAAAAAAGTGCCAATGGCATGAAACCTGAATGGAACTCACAATTTAAAGTAAAATCCATCAGAAGGTTGTCCAGAAAAAAAAAATTGGACACACACAAAAAACCTGCTGTGTGAAAAAGAGCAGTGAATACTTAGAAAAAAAGTGCATTTCAAATATCTTTAAACATTTACCTCTCTCATTCAGTCATAATTAGGCTGCACGACTGAATTTTGAACTGGTAAACGACAAACTGATCACAGAACATGTTTGTAAAGCTTTAAATGTTAACTGTTAAAAAGCAATGTTATCAGCTTTTACGACTAAACATTTGCAAACAACATTGTACTGGAGAATCTGCACAAATAAAAGTCTTAGGGGCCGTTCACATATCGTGCCTACAAACGCGTGGAAAACGCTAGCTGAAATTTCAGCAAAGGATAAATGGATTTGCAGCTCAAAAAATCGCTTGCAGTAGCTCTGCTACTAAATTTATTTCAAAATGGAAATCTATATACAACTATGATCAGCTGTTCCTTTCATCTTGACTGAGCTTTTAAGGTTGTTACGGGAAAGGATGAAGCTGATTGGTTAGTTCTTGTCACATGACCCGCGGTGCGCTTGCAGCATTCTGAAAAGTTGAAATGTTTTAACTCGATGCGGTGCGGTGTTGGAAATAACGAACTTGAGCGCGCAAAAGACGCGATATGTGAACGTCCCCTTAAACAGTTCAGTAGTGCAGAGTTTACAGGTTAACTCTTCTTTTTTGAAGGCTCAAAGTAAAGTACTCCCACATCACGCTGAATGCTGCAGAGACGCTGTTCAGGAAGCACGTGACATAAAACGAGGCCAGCTATTGGCTATTCGCTACTTCTCCTGCTGTACTGGCTGAGTAAAACCTCCGGTGGCTCATTACTGCCACACTTTGGTCACCGCAGATTTGAAATATGCAGGAAATGAGCCGCTTACGGCAAATAAAAGTTATTTAGCAAAGAATTGATGACTAAATTAGTTGACAACTATTTTAATAATCGATTTTAATCGATTAAATCGATTCGTTGTTTCAGCTCTAAATACAACACAAAGTAGGCTATAGTGGCATTCATTATAAACTGCATACAAATATCAAGCAAAGCTGAAATGGCATTGGGCTCACATCTCGCATATCTCACGTGATATGTCTCATACCACAAGAATTCAAATGTTTCCATTTTTACCACATTTATAACATTTGTTTGCATAACTATTATTCATTATGTAGCCTAAACATGGCTTTGTACTGCACTCTAGTTCTAATATCCGTGTTAAATCCTTCAAATGCCCAAAAATGATGATGAATGGCTGAAATGTCAGGCAATGGTAGAACTTGTTGTTTGTGTGTACGTGAGGCAGATCAGATAAAGATATAAAGAAAGGAAATAACATGCATTAAGAGTGTCACAAAAACGAGCGTAGCCTATACTTGTTGCACTGTTGTTTTTTTGTCCTTTTGTTAATCTGTTAGCCTAATTATATTATAGCCCATTATATATTTTGTGTGATCCTTTTCTTAAATTTCTTTTATAAACTTAATTTCTGTTTTTCTCCTTTCACAGAAGCGCTGTAGGTGCATGATGCAACAATTGAATCCTCATGGTCTTTTTTTACGCTGCTATTTGTGCATATAAAGCTAAAGCCCTGTATAAAATCTTTACTGGTTAACAAACGACTATTGAGCTTTGTTTGAATGTCAGGCAAATAAAAATGAAAATAAAAATAAAAACAAAATGCTGTCATTCTACAATTCTGATAATCTTTCATAGACATGTTTAAATGCAATAAATATAAGAAACATATTATTCAATGTTTTTTATTTTACTTTTGCATTTACTTTTAGATTGATATATGAAGTTGCTCAAGCAAGTGGCAAAACATTTAAACTTATTTTCTTACATTATCACAAATATTCTAAAATATTTGTGATTTCTAAAAAAAGAAAAGGCTCTGCTGCCTTTTCTTTTGCATTTAAATCTTTATTACAAGCAACCCTGCGTTCATAAAGAACTTTGTTTTACTACCTCCACGAGTGCCATCTATTATTCCCTTGTTTATCTAAAAGAACTTTAAACTTAGTCAAAGTTTTATGTGTTGACTGTGAAGCACAGTAGACTTGAATTATATGTATTTTTGGTGTAATTAAAATGTTTTTGTGTCAATCCATGTTCATATTTACCACAAACAATGCGCTGTTACTTTATTTCTTCACTTGCAGTGCAGCAAAAATGCACTTGTAGAAATGATTGCTGCACCGCACTGCTCCTGCAATGCACTGCCGGACCTAAACTGTGTGCAGTGTGAATACTTTAATTCATTAACATGAGCCTGGACATAGTAATGTAAACCTGGCATTATGTGTGTGGATTTTAGAAGTGTGGGTAGCGACGGACTTCTTCACACAACCTGCGCATGCTCAGTGGTCCTTTTGTAGCCTGCTGATCACGCGGACAAAAAATGAGAGGCACACAGTTGTCTGCAGAGAGCCTCTGCGTACATTTACAACACTGTTCTAGATTAGTTTAACCCAAATATTCAGATGTATGCTGCATATTTTATTGAGGACTGTGCATTGAGTAGCCTACAATGCCTTGTACACACACAAAGGCTGTTTCTATAAAGTGGGACAGTTACGACTTTGCAAGGACAGTCTGGTGCTTCTGAATCACAGCCTGTAAGTACGTTTTTTATATTTAAAGAATTTGCCACTGATGATTTAAACGCAAGTTTTGAGCAGTGTGGAGTAGTGCTTTTTGTTTGTCATTTCTCAGATCACAAATGCAGACATGGTTTTATGTTTGTACAGCGCGATACGCAACGCATTAAAAAACACAGTATAAGTCATTATAATCAGTAATTATGTCTCCACTGGATGCAACAAATGCCTCGTTTGTAATGAGTTTTATTGGTTTTGTCTTGCATTGCCAGAGACGGCAGCACAGTATGGTAAGGGGCGTAACATTTCCGTCACATGCTTGAGGTATTCAGCCAATCACAATGCACTGTATAGCTGGCCAATCAGAGCACACCTTGCTTTTCAGAACGATGAACTTTGTAAAAATCAACACGTTTCAGAAAGGCAGGGCATAGAGGAGCAACAATAATGTACTTTACTTGGAAAATAATGTTGTTGTTTTTTTTTTTACCTTAAACCGCATAAACACATTTCATTACACCAATGTTCTTCCCTGATAGCACAAGTACATCTTGGAGACGTCTATTTGACGTGTGCATTTACAGCTGCAAGACGTATTTTTTAGAGTGTTTGCTCATCTGCAATACGTCTACAGGACGTTTCCTTTTAGATGTCAAATAGTTGTCTATTAGATGTCTATAAGATGTTTATGATTTGGAATGTCTTTCAGATGTCAGTTTTGCATACGTCTGTCAGACGTTTGTAGACCGCAAATGCTTTCCAGTTCAAGAGACCTTTAACAGACATCTTCCAGACGTACGTGTGCTATCTCATATGACCCCTTTTAAACAATCTTAAACTATTGGCTTTTTCGCATCAAACACAAGACAACTTTAAGCAAATAAGTGTACAAATAGTATCCTAAATGAGTTTTAATTCAATTTTTATACAATAAAAATAAAACGTACTTCAAATAAAAAGTCTTGGACAAACTATGCAAACAACTGTGCATTGTTTTTAATCAAATTGTCAAAAAGCACCTGATGGAGTTTGAACTTCACACCAAACTGCTTTCCTTTTTCACACAAATGCCGACACATACGTGCATGTTTGGCTAAAATCGCCCTGAACTCGTGCATCTTTGGATGCAGAGAAGATGTCATATTTACCGTGCGAACTTGTGGATGTGTCGAGTATAAATCAGCCTTCATAGTGCTTTTCCACTGGCACGTAGTGAGCGCAGCAGAGTGAACATTTTCAATTCATTCCTATGGAAGTTGAGCTGAAATGCTCACGCTGTATGGGATTGAAAGTGGCGCAGAAAAAGTGCTGAGAGCGTCAAAAAGATTGGGCATTCCTTGACTTTATGCAAATGTCGGTCTAAAAACGCTGGGCGACAACCAATCACTGTGAAAGGGAGATGAAACGGAAAGAGGGTGTTTTTCAGAGGCGTGCTCTGCTCTTAATTTGACACACCCCAAAGCAGTGGCATTGTAGCGTTGCCAGCGGCACTGAGCGTAGATTTGACGCTGTAGTGGAAATGCACCGTAACCGTCATGAGAACCAAACATCTGACAGCAGGCTTATCATTAGCTTGAGATCGGCCTCCATAGAGACCGCCTATCAAACATCCCAAAGGGATTATCGGACTATAGTGATCGGTAGCCGATCAATCGGAGCCCCTAATCATTAAATATTATTACAGTTTAAAGTAACTGTTTTCTATTTTAATGTATGTAATTAATGTTCAGCAGTCTTCAGTGTCTCATGATCCTTAATAGGGATGGGACGATAACCGGTTTTATCGATAACCGTGATAAAATGTGCTGAAGGTTAGTAATATCGTTTAAAAATGAATTATCATTAAAACCGTGTTTGATTATCGCGGTTTTAATAACTCGCTATTAAATCATGTCCAGCCAGCAACAGTCTGACGCAAACGCAGCGCATAATGTTTTTTGGGGGTTTTTTTTCGAGAAGGAATGGCGAAAGTCAGTGACTTTTCTATGCTTTTACACTTTTCATTGTAAGGAAGGAAATGCCACAGAATTTAATCTTTCTTTAAATTAAGTGCATAGAGTTGCTTGTTTTATTAGTTGTTTGTTGATTATTAAATATAAAACTTGCTGAAATGTTTTCAGTGTGAGCATCAACTATTTTTGAACACTTTCATCTCGTTTCAACAAAACCGTGATAATATTGATAATCGTGATAATTTTAGTCACTATAATCGTGATATTAAATTTTCATACCATCCCATCCCTAATCCTTAAGTAAATACTCTAATACGCTGATTTGGTGCTCAACATTTCTTCTGATTAATATTGAAAACAGTTGTGCTGCTTATTAATATTTAATGGAAACTGCAACATATTGTTTTTTTCCCCAGAATATTTTGATAAATAAAAAGTTAAAAAAAAATCGCATTTATATTTGGAATAAAAATGTTTTGTAATATTATAAATTTGATAATATTATAAATGTCTGTACTGTCACTTTTGATCAATTAAATGTGTCTTTGTTGAATAAAATAAATCATTTATAAAAACATTATATTGACCTTAAACTTAAGAATAGCAGCATATATTTTTTGTTTGTGTGTTTATGAACTTCCTTATTTTCTTTTTGTAATATAAATATTTCAAGAAGAAATGCAGTCTTTTGTGGTCCAGCCAGTAATAATTTTTGGCTTGGCAAGTTAATAAAAAACTTGCCCAATTAGTCAACAGGGAATTTTTTTGGTTATTGCAGAGCCATTGGGCTTCAAATGTACTAATATTTCCATAGTCAAATTTTTTAGAAGGGACCAGAGACTGGGAACAGAATATAATATAAAATTGGGATATTAACAACCCTTTCACGCATAGTGGTCACTACAGTGGACAGCTATTAAAAAAAGCATTTTCTTGAATTTGCACGGGTTTTTATGGCAAAGTTGCACATCAGCCTCTTCATTGGACCCTGGTGAATCATCCTATAAATTGCAACCAAGTGGCAAGCCTTTGTGTTTAAATTTTTTCCCCCTCCAAACCAAGATGGCCAAGGGTCAGTCAGACATGCAAAGTTGCTCCAGAATATCCACCCATTCCTTCTATCCTAGGAGACTCTTGCAGGTAAAAAAATATTGCAGCATAAAGCAATATCTAATGAGTCATATAACAGTAAAATTTTCCAAGTTTTGATTTTAGATTGAGAGAAAACTCTGATTAATCACATGTCCACTGTAGTGGACGTCATGCATGCAATGGCTATATTTCAGCTACAATTCATAATTATAATGTGAATATTGTTTTTGAAATTGAAAACTTAAAAACTTAATATGCATTGACTTTTTCTACTGTAAATAAATATTTGTATTTGTATTATTAGAATGTAATTTTCATTGACATCGAAAAAAGTCATGTGCTTACATAATGTATGACACTTGTAATGCATTACTTTACTTGTTAGATCAAAAAGTAATCTGATTACGTAATGCATGTTACTTTTAATGCGTTTCTTTACTCATAACATCAAAAAGAAATCTGATTACATAATGCATGTTACTTGTAATGCATTTTCTTTCTCATAACATCAAAAAGTAATCTGATTATGTAATGTGCGTTATTGTAATGCGTTTGTTTACTCACAACATCAAAAAGTAATCTGATTACGTAATGCATGTTACTTGTAATGCGTTTCTTTACTTGTTACATCAAAAAGTAATCTGATTAGGTAATGCACATTACTTGTGGTTAATTACTTGTTAGATCAAAAAGTAATCTGATTAGGTAATGCATGTTACTTGTAATGCATTGCCCCCAACACTGATCATTTCAGATGAGATTGAAAAAACGTATCGCTAGGTTTTCTCAGAGGAGGGCTATGATAGCACTCATATTTTCTTAATATATTGTAAAAATCTAGGATATACATACCATAAGTAAAGTCAAACTAGCCTAGATGCATGCATTTATGTATAAATAGCCTACATAAATCTGTCAAAATGTGTGTTCCTTAATTTTAATGCTGTCTCTCTTCGGTATTGTGTCTGCTCAGGGTGGTGAAGGAGGAGATCTCGGATGACAGTGCCAAGCTGCCGTGCTTCAATGGAAGAGTTGTCTCCTGGGTAAGAACTGTTCCTGTTCCAGTTCTCTCTGTCAGTCAGCAGTAGTTCTTTATATATATATATATATCAGAACTGACTTCACCACTTCTTAAATCTGCTCTATTGGATTGAGATCTGGTGACCGTGGAGGCTACTTGAGTAAAGTGAACTCATTGTCATGTTCATTAAACCAGTCTGAGATTATTTTTAGCTTTGTGACATGGTGCATTATCCTGCTGGAAGTAGTCATCAGAAGATGGATACACTGTAGTCATAAAGGGAAGGACATGGTCAGAAACAATGCTTAGGTAGACTGTGGCGTTTAAACAATGTTCAATTGACACTAAGGGGCCCAAAGTGTGCCAAGAAAATATCCCCCACCATCTGAATGTTGCAGCAGAAATCGAGACTCATGAGGCAAGGCAATGTTTTTCCAGTCTTCTATTGTCTAATTTTGGTGAGCCTGTGTGAATTGTATCCTCCGTTTGCTGTTCTTAGCTGACAGGAGCAGCACCCGGTGTGGTCTTCTGCTGCTGTAGCCCATCTGCTTCAGGGTTCGACGCGTTGTCATTCAGAGATGGTGTTCTGCATACCTTGGTTGTAACGAGTGGTTATTTGAGCTACTTTTGCCTTTCTATCATCTCTAACCAGTCTGCCCTTTCTCCTCTGACCTCTGATATCAACGAGGCATTTTCATCCACACAACTGCTGCTCACTGGATATTTTCTCTGTTTTGGACAAATCTGTGTAAACCCTAGAGATGGTTTGAACTTCAGCAAGTCTTCTTCACCACATCTAGATGCCTAAATGCATTTTGTTGCTGCCATGGGATTGACTGATTAGCAATTTGTGTTACCAAGCAATTGAACAGGTGTACCTAATAAAGTGTGTATATATATATATATATATATATATATATATATATATATATATATATATATATATATATATATATATATATATATATATATATATATATATATTAGTGGTGGGCATAGATTAATTTTTTAAATCTAGATTAATCTCACTG
Source organism: Carassius carassius (assembly GCF_963082965.1). Classification (NCBI taxonomy): domain Eukaryota; kingdom Metazoa; phylum Chordata; class Actinopteri; order Cypriniformes; family Cyprinidae; genus Carassius; species Carassius carassius. The sequence goes on from NC_081756.1 coordinate 11,975,115, forward strand.
TGATCTTGAAATTAATCTAGATTAATCTAGATTAAAATGGCTCATTCGAATTCTGCCGAAGGCATTCAGAATGTGTGTGTTACCCAAATAAAATTGACAAACAGTAAGTCTTTGAGAAGGGGTTTATCAAGCTAGGTGGTGCATTAGAAAAGGGGCTCATCTCCTGTTTCCAAAATGCATCACAAAGTGCTTGAAAAAGCTGTAAACTAATTCCACATTGCACAAGGTGCAAACAACTTTACGTCTGTTTCACACATACTCCGTCTGCAGTGCGTATGCATTGCATATTTTTTTACGCACCCATGTTAACGGATTCCAGTTGCGTTCCAGGAGCGTTGCGTCTGCAGCAGTGCAGCGATCATTTACGTACTGAGTAGCGGACTGCAAACGCATCCTGTGTGAAAGCACATGCACCACATACGTAACGCACACGGACTGCATACGCACTGCAGACGGAGTATGTGTGAAACAGGCCTGAGCAGGGCCGTAGCTGGGGTCAGCAGGGACCCGGTGAAGATTGTACTAGTGGGCCCTGTTTGAAATTGTTTAATTTGTATGTTCGTTTATTTTTATTTATTTGTGCTATTTACACAATGTTTACGTTTTTTTCAAGTTTGTAGGTGTCAAGGTAAAGAAACCAAATAATTAAATGTAAAATAGCACTGGATAGTCTTCAATGTAAAAATGAAATATACAATAAAACCTACATTTATTCAGACACCTTCAACATTTCTCACATTATTACAGTTTTGCTATATATATAAAAAATTATATCTGGTGTCTGAATAATTTTTGGTTTGACTGTTAAAACTACAAAGTAATTCAGACAAGAGCAGTGAGTGATTTTCATTTTCATTTTCATTTTCTTGGATTAACATTACACCAGCCAGTAGCTAAATTAGGCGCGGTCACTTTAAGAGACGATGAACGCATCCAATATAATACACATCCCATTTTTTTCCTCAACTGTTTACTTTTACTTAAGAAATAACTGACAGTTTTTTCGAGCATAATTTCTAAGGTGGATATTTTGACATATTTTGTATGTATTTGTCGGCACGAGCAAAAATGAGATAATTCAATGTTCAAGTGTTTTGAGACGCTCTCTCTGCGTGAGCCCTGAACACCAGAACACAGCGAGTACTGAATTGGGCTCTTTCACATCTTTTTGTTTGTTCAAACTGCGATTTGTATATGTTCGTTCAGGTGCAGGAGGGACTTCGAGGAGAACTTCGCAGAAGAGAGCTCGGTTCAGTGTCGCTGTCCGTGATACACGGCTCTCTCTCTCGTGCGCACTGAACACAGCGCGCGAGTAACCAGCTAACGTACTCTGTTCAGCTTTTCCGCCTCTTGTTTTTGGATGCTTTAATGTTTAAATCGACAAGCAGTAAGGCTTAAAAACACGTGAAAAAAAAAAAATATATATATATATATATATATATATATATATATATATATTAGTGTTGTCAAAAGAGCCAGTACTTCGGTACCAAGTTGGTACTAAAAAAATTTAAATGTGACGGTACCAGGTTTCTTTAAGTACCGGTAGTACCGAGGTCCCGTTCAAACCCGGTTCAGCGCTATGATTTCCGCGAAGCAGAAAACGAGGACGGAATCTCAAAATCCAGTCATGAAAATGAAACTTACATTTTAATATGGACAGTCATGGAATTTGTCAAAGTTAGCATAAATTTATCAAATCAAATCTCCATATGGACCAGTATCTGTAAATGTTAAGCCGCAAAAGTTGTTTGAAATATGAATCCGTGTTCTGCGCGTCTCTGTGTGAATTAATGAATGGCAGAGACGTGTGGGTTTGTTTACTACATAGACTGAAGCGGATGACGCTTGCATTAATTTCAGCATCTGAGCTTCAGAGTTCTCTCTCCATCAAGCGATCTGAACGTTTCAGTTCATCTCAATGGACGCACAGCGCACCTGCATTTGATGCTCTGTAAACTCTTTGTGAAGGTGCACGACTTACCGTCCCTTTACTGTTAGCGCTGTTTCTCACGCATGCAAAGAGAGAGAGAGCGAGAGTCTTACCACGCTGAATCGACAAGCTATATGTAAACTATTCTTTGTTGTTTTCTCCTGTCAAAATAATGGAGTTCATTTAGAATTATTCATATTCATTTTCGAACAAGCAGAAGACATACCGGTTTCTCCGGTAGTGGGCGGAGCTAATGCACAAATGGCAATTTCATTGGCTGGCGCTGATCTATTTCATCAAATCAGTTTGACCGAACGCAGACAACGTGATTAATATTCATGAACCCAGCAGCTCATCAATTCATAGTGCATTGTATATACATTAGTATGATAGTAGAAATAGTAGTAGTATTATCTTTTAATAATAATTAATATGATCTATTACTATTTTTTTACAGAAACCCTCAATGACCAAAAATATCTTAAGCATCACCACCAGTCTTAAGTTCAGTTAAAATGACAAATATGCATTCATTAGGCCTAAAAGTTAATTTTTACATAAAGGCATTGTGCTAGAAATATTACTATTATTTTGTAAAATGTATGTGATACTGCTACTACTGTTGAAAAAATTTATGAAACTTTATTTTTTAAAGAAATAAATCACAATATTTCTTCCATGTTTTAATTTTAATAGCAAATCCCCTTTATTTACCAAAAATAAAATGTGTTTAAATTTTATAAATTAAAAGACAAATTAAATTTGGGTGAAACTTGTTTACTGTTTTTCATAATTATATAACTTGTAGACACATTATGTAACACAATTGTAAATAAGTATAAAGAATGGCATTGGTTTTATTTTTAGTGCTAAAAAGTTTTTTTTTTAATTAGCATATTTTTGTGTTTTGCTTTGGTACTGAAATTGGTACCGAGAACCGTGGATTTTCACTGGTATCGGTACCGAATACTGAAATTTTGGTACCGTAACAACACTAATATATATATATATATATATATATATATATTATTATTATTATTATTATTATTATTATTATATATATATATATTTTTTTTTCTGTACTGTCATATGATGCTTAATAGTGTCATCGGCGTTCTCGGTTTTTTCTAAGTGCAAACTGCACCATTTTACTAAACCTCGCTGAAACTCATCATCCCTGTAGCGACATGTCTGTTTTGATATATGTCACAGTGAAACTCTAAAGAGCACCAATAGAGTGTGTCAGGCCCTTCACACGAAGACTGAAATCCAGCCTCATCTAAAAGCCCTGAAAGAAATGCAGGTGCTTAAATCAAAAGGCTTAGATGAAACCAGAGCCTTTGGGATGGAAATAGTAGACTACCGTCAGGATAGCTCAAGGTCCCTTGAGGAGTTGTGTACAATAACCTAGCATCCATTAGCATGAAGTAAGGAGAAGGGCTTACAATGATACTGTATGTGGCCTCTTATAATGCATCTGATATGTCTTTAGTATCTCAAGTACATGGCTTTGACTTTTTTTATGCTTTAGCATACATTGTTTTATTGCAGATTGTGAAGATTTTTTTACTTTTCTCATTAAGTAAAATTTTCCATGGCACTTACATTCAAGCTTTTCATAAGGTTGATCGCCCCAAACAGAGTTTCCTGTCTGCTTGCAGCTATGTACCTCTCCAACTTGGTCTTCATTTAAATTGTAGTTACGTAAAACCCAGACACTGGATATGTCTGACCTGAAGGATTGTGTGATCAGTTTTACACTTGTGAATGAGCTCCACGAGTATGTGTTGGGTAAAAAATAATTTGTGTTATTATCGTCATTAGATCTTTTCCCATAGTCCTTTTTAGTTCCTTGTTTTTTATGGATCATATTCACTCTCACACCAATCTTCTCTCTTTCTGTTAGCTGGTGTCCTCAGACACCCCTGCAGCCGAACCCCCTGCTCCTCCAGTAGAGGTCCAGTCTCAGCCCTCACCCCCCCCTCCTCCCCTTCCTCCACCTCCTCCCGAGAGGACGGGGGGCATTGGAGACTCCAGACCCCCTTCCTTCCAGTATGTTAATCTCCATGTCTGTTTTGTGCCATTGAATGTCATTTTGTGGTTGGTGACTGCAGGAGTTCTCTCTCCATCCCTTAAAATACACATTCTCATTAAAAGTTGTCGATTGGGAGGCACAGCTTTACTTGATGTGGAAACACACTTTTTTGTTATTTGCTTTTCAAAATAGACAGCCTGTATCATAGATTAGTCAAAATAGTCAAACATTTGCTTTGTGGTATAAAACAAGAAAGAAATGCTAATGAAGCATGATAAATGTGATAAGTGTGTGTGTGTGTGTGTGCTCAGTCCCAACACAGCAGGCAGCCTGGATTCCTTAGATGATCAGACAGAGACTGAGTCAGTCGTGTCTTTCAGGAGAGAGAGACCTCGACCCAGAGAGAGCTTGGATCAACCTGGTCTGTTCTGTTTCCTGTGTTGCTTGTTTGACATTACCTAATCATTTTTATCAATTATGTAAATAGTATTTCATATGTTGACAAAGCAGTCTATGTTCATTTTGCTGTACTCTTTCTCTTTTAGTCTCAGGACCACGTTTGAATGGGCAGTCCCGTATGGACAGACACCTGGCTGGCTATGAGAGTGCCACCACAGTGATGAGCAGTGAACTGGACACCACGAGCTTCTGTGATTCAGATGAGGATGATACGATGAGCAGGTCAGAGCAAGTGCACTTGATTTAAAGATTGGATTGGAGTTGGAAAAAGTTTTGTAGCATCAAGAAAATGAGACGCTTCACCTTAGCAGAAGTCCACTTTAATCAGATCTCAGTTTTTAGGTTGTGTAAATTTATTTATTTTTTTATGTCAGGCCAGTTTTATTTCTGTTATCTGAATCAAGTGATTGAACTTTACAAGAGCATGTCAGCATCACTGTATGCTTTTAGTTTGGTTTTAGTTCAGTGGTTCTCGACTGCTGGGTCACGATCCAAAAATGTTTTTGATCTATTTGGATAGGTTTGCTTGCAGTATGAGAAACAACGCTAAATGCAAATAATATTTTACATAACAATATATTTGCTCATCATTAGGATAGCAAAACCAATAGACTTTTGTTTTTTCAAAAACTATGCTTCCAATCAAACAAAATTTTTATGCAAATTCATCTGTAATTGGAAGAAGACAAAAGGTTTGTATGTTTGTATATTAGGTTACCATCAGATATCCTATATAATAAAATCTCTATCTTGAAGCAAAACCAGTTGAGGTTAATCGATATCGCAGATTATGCCTTGATTATGAATGTTTATTTGACTAAATGTTTGCGATCAGATTCAGCAGCTCCACTGAACAGAGCACAGCATCTAGATTGCTGAAACGCCATCGCAGACGCAGGAAACAGCGCCCACGTCTGGAGAGGGTATGAAACTTTTTTTTTTCTGCAGAACAGAAATGATGTTTTGAAGAATGCTGGTAGGCAAACAGGTTTGGTTCCTATGCATTTCCATATAATATGCTTAAAATTTAAGTCAGAGGGAGCGGAAATGATTTGGTTACCAACATTCTTCAAAATATCATCTTTTATATTGCACAGAAGAAAGTTATACCGGAGGGGGATCATGAAGGGGAGTAAATGATGACTGTCCCTTAATGTATTTGATACAATTGAACAATTTGTTTTATTTAACTAAGTTTTAATGAGTTCTTGTTTGTTTTTTGTTATAGGCTTCCTCTTTCAGCAGTGTGACAGATTCAACCATGTCCTTAAACATTATTACAGTCACTCTTAATATGGGTAAGAGCCATTTCTTACCGGTTCCTCCATTTTTGTCCTGCTATTTTTTAAATATGAATTGTATTTCATCCATATTGTGCTCCTTTCTATTTGTTGTGTCCCACAGAGAAGTATAATTTCCTGGGCATCAGTATAGTGGGTCAGAGTAATGAGAGAGGTGATGGAGGCATCTATATTGGCTCCATCATGAAGGGAGGAGCTGTAGCTGCAGACGGACGCATTGAACCTGGAGACATGCTGCTGCAGGTGTGTTTGTGTATACACATTCATAGGAAGAAGTGGTTAGTGCTGGGAAATCAGTCACAAATTGAGACCTATTCAATGGAGGACTGGCCTGTCAGATGAGTGAGAGTGCTATTTTAATTCCTGTCAAACCTAAATGCTCAACATTAAAATCTAAGACAAAATTTTCAGGCCACATCCAGTTTCAAGACACAAACATTGCGGCCATTTCAGTAGTAATTATCCTTAAACAGAGAATAAGTACTTTCATTGCTGCAGGGTTAATGCAGTTTTAATGACTGGTTCTAATGTTTGTTAGACTGATTGTTGTCTTGTTTCTGTGCAGGTGAATGACATCAACTTTGAGAACATGAGTAATGATGATGCGGTCAGAGTGCTCCGTGAGATCGTCCATAAACCTGGGTGAGTCTGTGAGAATTGCTTTAAGCTTGCCTTCAAATCTTCATGGGAACGTCCCATTTTTTTAAAATGGACAGTTTCATAATAATTTATGTTTCTATTTCTGACAAAATCAGTACTTTTTTTTAACACTGATACAACAAAATGAAGAGCAAAAGATACAGGTTGGTGTAATTGGAGGTTTAGCAAGCAGTGTATTTTATAATTTTCTGGGCTGCCACAGAAGATGATCCATTTACCCATCCATCCATTTTTATATCCGAAATTATAACTCAGAAATCAAGGCTCAAAGAAAATCCCACTGGTTTCCCACTGGACAATACAAACTTTCTCAGAAATATATTGCTTATATTCTTAATCAAATTATTCTGACATGACTTGCAGCAGGAAGACCAAGTATTGCACTCTGCGCAAGTTGTTGTTATTATTAGTAAAAATATATTAGTAGACAATAATATATAACCTGCAATGTTATAACATCACTTTTATTCTCTTAGACCCATCATCCTGACTGTGGCAAAATGTTGGGACCCTTCTCCACAAGGTTATTTCACCCTGCCACGCAGTGAGTCTAATTTTAATTCTGGTTTAATTAACTTTACTAAAATTAATAATTATAATCTTGCATGGAATTTATTAGGCCTAATAAATAACTGCTCAAATGTTTAAAAGTAATTTTATTAAGCAGGGATGCATTCAACTGGTCAAAAGAATAGTAAAGACATTGATAATGTTACAGAAGATTCAAGTTTCAGTTTTAGGCTGTGCAACTGTTTTCACCATTGAAAAAATTCACAGTATTACAGGTTTTACAGATTTTTTTTTTTTTTTTGGTCAAATAAATGCAGCCTCAGTGAGCGTAAGTGGCCTTTTTCAAAAACATTTTAAAAGTCCTACTGACCTCAAACTTAGTGAATAGTAATGTAAATGTAGAATTTTGTTTCAAATTATATATATATTATTTGAGATTCGTTTATCTTACATTCTTCCCCATCTTGTCTGTCAGATGAGCCAATCCAGCCCATAGATCCAGCAGCATGGGTCAATCATTCAGTAGCTCTCACAGGGGTGTTTCCATCCTACCCTAGCAGCACCATCACCTCCAGCTCATCTGTCACAGAAACTGAACGTAAGTATTGTGCTTGTCTTCTCCTTTTACAAGCACACTCTCTCTTAGCCCCATTATTTAATCTCTCTATCCCTGTTTGTAGGATTTGACGAGTTTAACCTGTCTCTTCGCTCTGACATGGCATCGGTTGCTAAGGCCATGGCATCTCCTGAGTCTGGTCTGGAGGTCAGAGACCGAATGTGGCTGAAGATCACCATTCCTAATGCTTTCTTAGGTCAGAGGCTTTTACCCGAGACTGTATTTACACACTGTTCCTAAGTGATCTTTGTGACTATGAGACAAATGGACCTTCAATCTAATCCAGTGTTTGTTTTTCCTCTGACTTTATGATTGTGTGAACAGGTTCTGACGTGGTTGAGTGGTTGTATCATCACATTGATGGGTTTCAGGACAGACGGGAAGCTCGTAAATATGCCAGTAACCTACTAAAGGCCGGTTTCATCAGACACACTGTTAACAAAATCACCTTCTCTGAACAGTGTTATTACATATTTGGAGACTTCAGTAACTGTGAAAATTGTAAGCAAAATCAGCTTTTATTAAAGATAATATTTTAAAGAAACAAAATACTTGTTATTCTTGCCTAAATTCATACTTTATTTAATCTCTCAATATTTCTTCCTCTCAGACATGGCCAACCTTTCTCTTAACGATAACGATGGTTCCAGTGGTGCTTCAGACCAGGATACTCTGGCTCCTCTTCCATTGCCAGGAGCAACACCATGGCCTCTGCTCCACTCTTTCACGTACCAGTACCCTCACCCCTATTCCAACCAGCCACCTCCCTACCATGAGCTCTCCAACTACAGCTACGGCCCAGGCAGTGCAGGCAGCCAGCACAGTGAAGGTAACAAACTACACTGACCCTCAGTGCACGCCCATAATAATAAGTGAAGTGACATTGAGTGAAGTGACATTCAGCCAAGTATGGTGACCCATACTCGGAATTTGTGCTCTGCGTTTAACCCATCCAAAGTGCACACACACAGAGCAGTGAACACACACACACACACTGTGAGCACACACCCGGAGCAGTGGGCAGCCATTTATGCTGCGGCGCCCGGGGAGCAGTTGGGGGTTCGATGCCTTGCTCAAGGGCACCTAAGTCGTGGTATTGCACAGTATCACAGTTTTAACTAATGTTTTAAATGCAGCCTCACAAAAAACATTTAATTGTAGTGTATGTCCATTTATTATCATAATGGAACTAAAATTTAGAAATACGCTGCACTTATTTACTTTCATTTGTATTTGTTAGGTTTTGTTTTCATCTGTGTTATTTTAAATGTATATAATGGTATTTTAGTAATAGTAATATGATAATGATAATAATTGTTTTTCCTGACTTGACTAAAACCACTGATCTATAATATAGAACTGGATTGCTCATGACGTCATGAAAGTGAAGCCGCCGTGCCGCCACGTTCTGTTGAATTAATAGGAAATTGTATGATTTTAATGAGAAAACATCACCTAACAAGTCAGCGTTTATAAATCTGAAGTATCTCTGTACATTATTACAATGCAAACACCCTAGGAATGTAAACGTTTTTTTTATGTCGTAAAAAGCTACGTTCATTACAGTAGCGAACATCATGAACATGATAAACATCAGATGGACACGACCTCAACATATAAAACAAACGACAAAGTGCTCATTCTGAAATCTGAATATATTCATAGAAATAACTGACTATATACAGTACGGATTTAAAGTCATAAAGCTTTATTTCCAAGATAGTAAGTTAAGCTTTTTGTTTCATTATAGAACAATATTAACAACATAATTGAATTAGTCATTGTAATATATTCAAATCCATTTCTGATACTAATATGTTCATGTTTAATAATTCCTGAATAATTATGTTCACTCACCTAAACGATTTAAACGTATCGCTTATCCTGCCCCAAAAGACCGTAAACACTGAAGATAACACCTGAAGTATAAATTAATTTACATAACTGAACAACTAATCCATTTGACTGATTTGCTTCAAATCGGGTGATTTTAGGCCAGTGATTTGAATGTAACTCAATGGTGCTCTCTGCCGGTAGAGATTAGTAAGATGGCGGATCGAACACTTTGGCTTCAATGGCCGTTGGTAGCTTAGAACATGATGAGGGATCCAGTCATATATAGATCAGTGTGTAAAACACTATGAACTTTATTTTTTAATTAATAGTGGTATACAAATAAAAAGTTTTTTATGCCCCTGTCAACACTGTTGTGTTCTTGTCTCTCTTTCTCTCAGGGAGTCACAGCAGTGGCTCCACACGCAGTGACGGAGAGAAGAGAAGGGGCAGTAAAAGTGTATCTGGCAGCACAGCGGGAGGTAGTGTACGTGACGATAAATCTCCTGGTGGGGGCGGAGCTGACTCGCGTTCTGGCAGCGGCAGCGAGTCAGATTACTCTGTTCGCAGCAGCCTGAGACGAGACCACGGCTCAGCCACGCCTAGCGAACACAGTCGCTCGAGTCAGCGCTCGAGCCAGCGCTCACATCATCGTGTCCCGCCAGCTCATCTTGCTCCATATCCGCCTGGAATCCCCATTTCTTACAACCCAATGATGGTGATGATGGTGCCCCAACATCCACACCCACACTTAGCACTTGGAGCCCCACACCCACAAACGCCTACTTTGCCGCCCCACCCTGGCTTTCCCCCCTCCGGCACCCCTGGTGGGCCTCCAGGAGCTCCACCAACCCGAGACCTGGGCTCCGTCCCGCCTGAGCTAACTGCCTCTAGGCAGTCTTTCCATTTGGCCATGGGCAACCCCAGTGAGTTTTTTGTGGATGTGATGTAATGAAGGATGTAACCGTCGATGCACAAGTGAAGGAGCGAAAGCAGAGAGGTTAGAATCACCTGATAACTGTGAGTTCTACTCTGTGACTGAGAGAGATGTAGTTTACTTTATCAGTGCAGCTCTTTAGAGTTAGTTTTTGTCCTTGACGGTAGGAACAGGGTTTACAGAAGGGTAGGAAGTCTTGCATAGCACAGACTTCAAAATCTGTTTTGCCTTTGTCTTTGTGGTATTAGCCACAACAGTCTGGCTTTGAGTAAGATCTCATTATTTTCCAAAAAATATTTCTAAAAGCAAATTCGCTTTACACACCTTTTAAATGGCCGACATGATATTCACTAGAATAAAAAAATGCTTTTAAAAACAGTGATGAATTAAAACTTACATTTTAAGAAAACCCTTCTATAAAAATAAGAAAGTATGGAAGCTTGTTTCCGTCATGGGATGAAAACATAAAAAGGTAATTGCAACTTTTATCTCACAATTTAGACTTTTTTTTTCTTGCATTTCTGAGAGAGAAAAAAAATCGGAATTGTGACATATTAACTTGCAATTGTGAGGGAGGGAAAAAAGTCAAAATTGTGAGATTTAAAAATTAGCTTTTTATTTTTTAATCAATAGGACTTGAAAAAAAAACTGAATTGCAAGATGCAAAATTTTAAAAAAAGTCAGAATCTCAAGATATAAACTAGACATGCCTTCAAAAACCTTTAAAAGGATTCAAAAGGTTGCAACAATCGATCAGGTGTATTATGTCTGTAAGTAGTGCTTTAAAGTGTACCAAGGAATTCTGAAAGCTTTTCTCTCATGTATTATGTACTGTATATGCTTTAAAAATTGCCTTTGTAAACTGTCTTTGTACTGCTGATTGGAGCCAGGGTTCATGGAAACAAATATTTGGTTGTCAGTTTCTGAGATTAAGAACTCTTCTGATTCAATCCCTTTCAAAGACTTGCTAGTACCCTCAAAAATAGGCAGACTATAAAATGATTGTACTAAAATGGTACGTGCATAGGAAGTTTTAACCCCATAAAAGGTACTTTCTGGGTAGAATAGGTTGTTCATTCTATTTTCTACTCCAGAGATGGGGTTTTTTTTTGTCTCTTTGCATGGCTGATAATAATAGCGCCTTTTTATATTTTTAGTTTTTATGAGTTTTTATAGATATAAAGGTCCAAATATTCAGGTGCTACATAATTACTGAGTCTCAATGGAATGCCATGTTGAAGTGTTACATTTTGAATAACATCAGATACTGTCACTTTTGCATGTTTTCACTCCAAATAAATTTTATAGAATTGACTCCGAAACTAGTCATTTATTCTCTGAGAATTGTCAAGTGTTTGATGCTAATGTTATTTTTGTGATTTAGTTTGTCTTTATCTTATATACTATATATAGTGTTTATATATGCATCACTACTGTTACTGTATCAGTGTTATAAAGAGTTAAATATAGAATCACCATAGGTTGTTGTATTTTCGTGTAAATCACACATTTTTAGTTATGCAAAATCTTTCCTTCCACTGCAGCTCTCAAATCTCAATACGCAAAATCAAACGGTCACTTTGACACCACCTTACAACACATGACAGAATCAATGGCATTATGAGTTCAGTGATGTCAAATGTGGTGTGATGCATCAAGGTGCCATTTCTAAATTTATTGCAAATGAGACTTAATGAGAGTTAACTTTTAAGTGTTGTTATTTTCCCAGTTTGACAGGCATTGTCACAAACAACTATTGGGGGGGGGGGGAAATCTAAACAAAAGAATTCTCATTTTGTTTTCAATTTAAATAATCTTGCAGATTTGAGGTTAACAACATAAGGGTAAGTATAATCTTTTCTTGCTGTTGGAACATTGTGTTCAACCTTTTTGCCTATTTGTAATTAAGACTATATAGGAATGTGCCTGTAAAGAAAAGGATCTACCCAAAGCTATCTTAACTCGACCTTTTTTCAATAAAAAGTCAACTTTTTTTCTCAAAAAGTAACCTTTAAATGTTTTGTTTAAACGTTAATTATTATAAGTAATAATATTTATTATTAAATAATAATAATAATAAAGCTAAGATTTCACTTCTCTGTTTTCTTTATTATCCTCCAGTCCTAGCTTTTTACTATTTTGAACGATGACTGAAGCCTTGTATAAAGGGCACTTCTTGTGTTTATTGCCATCTTTTGATACATCGTTGTTGTATTCCTCAAATGTAAGTCGCTTTGGATAAACGCATCTGCCAAATTAATACATGTTTATTATTATTATTATTATTTATTGTATTATTACTACCAGTACAAATTATTTTAAACGTATTCATTTCGATTAGGCATTTTATTCATGTTATATATATATATATATATATATATATATATATTATACATAATTTAATGCATGTTTCACTGTGACACACAAAGGAACCTTCGGCTGTTATTGTAGCGCCTCCCCCGAAGTCTCTGTAAAAGCTGATCTGAGATCAGCAGCGTTACCTGGCACTTCCCTTGCCACTAAAGAAAAGGTTTTGTACTTCCGGTAGGCTCTAGGCAGTAAGTTATACAGTGTTATCAAAGCGCTTCTTCAGTCAGTAGTTTTCATATTTCGGGAGCTCATTCAGTTTTCGTGTTTCATTCAGCGGAAGTGTTCGCAGGAGGATTGTCTGCTGCAGCCTGCGGTCGAAAGAGACACTAACTGGAAGAGCCAGTCTTGGGCGAATTAAAACAGGTTCTGCTGCATTGTAGGACACTCCGATCCTTTTTTTTGGTAGTATTGGCAGCACTAAATGCAAGTTTATTGGCGTTCAATTACTTTTTAATTTGTCCTCGATCCATAGGGAAGCTTGACATTTCCGCTTCACAGGAGATAAACAACGCTCGGCAAGAAAGACAGGAATCTCGGCCTAAACATCATCATGCTGTTGCGTAAAGTTACTCAGAGTCCCGCGATCTGCAGCTCTGTCTTCCGTCTTCAACCAGCTATTACAGGGTGAGATCGTTATTTTCATTCAGCTCGAGCTTATTATTATGTAAAATGTAAAATACATATGTGTGTGTGTGTATTTTATATATATATATATATATATAATATTTTTTAAAATGATTATTATCTATTGGTAGTTAGATAGATGGATAGCTAAACATGCAGAGGTGATTAAGACAATATATGATTATAAAATGTTTATTTCCAACTTTCTCTCCTTTGTCAGAGTGCAGCGCCAAACTGGAGCTCTTGTGGCAGTGCGAAATGCTCGTTTTTACGCAAGTCAGGCCGCAGAGGTGAGACATCTCATTATAATGTATTCATTATCACATTTCCAAACATAGGTTATGTCACCAGTCAGTTCAAGTACTTTGTGACCAGAACTGACACGCAGATCATGCTGTAGCCAATCCGGGTCAGGTCCTGTGGAAAAAAAGACAGGTGCTTGTCCTCAGACACCCATTAGTATAAATCTGGAGTAAAGTTCACATGACACACAGGACCTTGACACTGGGTGTTTTGTCATGTGGTCTTACGTAAATATTGTTGTTGACTTAAACAAAATCAGATGCTACATGTCAGAATAAATATTCAGAGTAAGGAAAATATAAAAATATTATTATGGTTGATTCACTATCACACTGTCTTGTGTGTATGAGGTTATTTGTTTGTATGTGAGAGAAGGTTTAGAAGGGAAAGTAATATGATCCTTGTCATTGCTCTCTGCTGTACTTGGCAGCCTTTTTTTTGTCTCAATGTCAAGTCATGGAAATCTTTGTCACTTTGTACTTGAACCCACCAAACTGAAAAGGGTTTTCAGTAGAAGAGCATAAAAAGCCCTATAACAAATGCAAATGTGAAACCATTCATCTAGTAATTTATTTTAGAATTATTTTCATTTAAACCAACAAATTAAGTCATAAGCAATATTAGCCCAATAGCTATTAAGTACTAAAAAAACTGAATGCTGTATATATCTGTGTAGTTTTGTTACAAGCATAACAGTAACTTGCCGTTGTTATTTTTACCAAGGCTGTTCTGGACAAGAATGTAGTCGGCAGCGACGCCACAACGACAGCTGAGAAGATTGATAAGATGGCTATTGTGGTACGTGAGTGTATGTGCTGGATTCAGTCACATTGTGCATTGATTTGAGAGGGAAGTCTTATAATAACTGCAAATGCTGCTTTTTATTCTCTTGAGATATTTTCTGATGATGCCACACACTTTCATGATCTTTCTGTAATATAAGGACAGTGTTGTTATTTTGCTGTAAGAGGCTCATAACTTTTTCCCATCAGGAGTCAAAGTCCTTCGCTGTGAACATGTTCAAAGGCCAAATCAGCACTTCTCAGGTGTTCCCCTTCCCCTCAGGTGACTCCAAAGTCTTTTTTTCCCCCTGTGCTAAAGTATGTTTTAGATTGGCCTAGTGTTATTGTGTTGTCACCAGATGTTAATTTTAATTTTTAATGTTTGTTAAAGCTGGAAAATGTTGATTTTAGACTGATTTTTGCTTTTAAATGTTATAGTATTGTTTTTTTTTTGTAGTGTCAATGCATTATATTCACACATCAGTGTTGCTGAGTGTGAGTTTACTGTCTTTTTTTCCCCTGAATATTTTCTCATTCGTCCATGTAGTGCTCAATGAAGAGCAGTCACAGTTCCTCAAGGAGTTAGTTGGGCCATGCAGTAAGTTTTTTGAGGTAAGTTTATTTCACCTACCTTTCTATTTTTTTTTTTTTTTGTACACTGATTTCCTTAAATATTTGCAAACACTCATTGTACATAGCATTGAAAGCAATGGAAAAATGTGAGAAAATTAAGCTCAAAATTAAATCTTGTGAAAGCATCCCATATTTGGACAAAACAATATTTATACTATCCACCTTTATTCTAAAGGCATTTAAAGTTTTATTACCTCCAAAACATTCTTTTAATATAATAAACTAAACTGTAGCTCACATGAAACTGAGATTTTAGCAGAAATATGTAAGCAGTCAAACGTTTTTTTGTTTGTTTTGTTTTGTTTTTGCAATGCTCCTATGTGTGTTTCCAGGAAGTGAATGACCCCATGAAGAATGATGCTCTGGAGAAGGTGGAGGAACACACAATGGAAGGCCTGAAGGAGATGGGAGCTTTTGGTCTTCAGGTGCCTGCAGATCTTGGTGGTGTGGGACTCACCAACACACAAGTAAGATCACAGATCCGTTTTCATTTTTCTTCCATTTGATTAGGAGGTAGAGATAAAAACAAATAGAAACCTAGAGATACACATGAAATTTATGCATATACCACTCTATTAACAGTATGCCAGGCTGGTGGAGATTGTCGGGATGCATGATCTGGGTGTGGGCATCACTCTTGGGGCCCATCAGTCCATTGGCTTCAAAGGCATCCTGCTTTTTGGTAACCCTCAGCAGAAAGAGAAGTACCTTCCAAAGCTGGCCACTGGTGAGTGAGCTATTGTGTGTTTGATAATGTGAAGAGCACACACAACAACTGCACCTATGATTAACTGTGACTTAATATAGAATTTAGAAATAGCCATAATATTTGGGTATATTTTGTACTGTTAGTGTTTCATCTTGTATTGTAAAACTTATTTTCTGTCTGACTCAAAGTCAGCTAAAAATATTCCAAATGGGGCTGTCATGACTGAAAAATTGGTTGATGATTAATTAGAAAACACATAATTGCAAACTATGATTTAAGTAATTTATTAATGTTGAATAAACTTCGTAAAATGCATTTTAAAGCATGTAAACAAATATTGCACAGTAGTAGAATGTAGACTAAACTTCACTGCACAGTAATTGTGCTTTTCACAAATATTAAAATAATGTTACTTAACTTTTAAGATTAGCAGACCAAATCTAAACATTGTAAGAATCTGACATTGAAAAACCCATAATGTGCAGACTTCTTAGATGGAGATTCGATTCAGTTTGATTCAACTTTATTTCCAGACTCAAGGTCTATAAGCAATACACACAAAAAAAATATATTTATACCAATGTTTTCTCATAAGTGACTGATATCGCACCACAGTAAGCCTAGGATTTCACAGCAACATTAAAATAGCATTCTGTGAATCGTCCAACTGACAAATGAATTTATACATTACATCACATCAAATTTCTCATTAACGCTGGAAAGGATTGTACTCTTACCTTACAGAATGGATCACTTGCATTGCTCCACCTGTTTTTTTTTTTAAGCAGGATTCTCAGATTGTCAATGTAAGCAACCTGAAACTTGCATAAGCTTTCTTTAAACGTAACTCACAAAGGAGCAGTATAAAAAGATGTAGGATATGCCGTTAAAAGATTTATCTTTACCTGATCCGAACACACACAATTTTCTCACCAAAATATTAGCTTGAGCACATAACATTCAACGCTGCCTGTACATGTCCTCATCATCGCTCACTCATTTCATCATTAATAGTGTGACCCAATTGTTTTGTTTTAGTGCACATATTTAATACTTGCCCTGACAGATACAAATCTGAGAAATTAAGATCTTCATCTTCTTTGTTGAATAATAACTCTGCCCTGTGTGTTTTTGATAGGAGAGCATATTGCTGCCTTCTGTCTTACTGAACCAGCGAGTGGTTCTGATGCAGCCTCCATTAAAACTAATGCAGTCCATTCCCCCTGCGGCAAGTACTACACACTGAATGGAAGCAAGATCTGGATCAGGTGTGTTTGATGTGATTTGACTTTTAAATGCACACAAACACCCACACACACATTGTGCGGTGGCAGAGATGTTCACCTCTCACCTTGTGGCCACTAGGGGGCATCATCACTAAACATATTACAGGCTGGTTCATGTCCATTTGGATGAGCTCATCTTGCCATTAATTGCCTCTCCTAGCAGTACAGTCCTTCAAAACAGCGTTTCTGGTCGTGTGTGTGTGTGTGGTGGGTTACAGCCTGAGAACTTTCACAGTGCGTTTTAGCTCATAAATGCATATGTTTAATAGCGTGAAGATCTGTTATAATTAGTGGAGCTTAGCAGGCATCGTTTTAATTGTTCATACTGGAGGCAAAGGGGATTTTCTAAACCCCTAACCCTAAACCCCTTTCAATTTTAAACTTTGCCACACTTTCCCGATACAATTTCATTGTGTAGCTTGTTGAGGTGAGGTGTTCTGCTACTTTTTAAATTAATGTAAAATATAATTTTGGGGGCTTGATGGATGTAAAATGGGCAAAAAACAAACAATTAAAATTAAGTATTAATTATAATTACAGTATAATATTGTATGCTTGTAATTATAGTCCAGGCTTAAACACTGTTCACACCAGAGAACGATAACTATAATGATAATTATATTAGTGTCCACCAACACACAGTTTGGTTCTGTATATTATAACCATGCATTCCCGTTTTGTCAAAATTGTGTGGATTCTTTCATCCATTAGCTTTAGAATGCAACACATTCTAACAGTATGTAACAGGTGGTCCCTTCTCTATCTTTCCATCCACAAAGGGGTCCTTGGCCTGAAAAAGATTGAAGCCCCCATCATATTGAATTATTTATAATACGCAGGTTCTTTGCCTCCTCTGTCTTAGTAATGGAGGCATTGCTGAGATCTTCACTGTGTTTGCAAAGACTCCCATGAAGGATGAGAAGACTGGAGAGATGAAGGACAAAATTACAGCGTTCATTGTGGAGAGGAGCTTCGGAGGAGTCACGCAGTAAGTGCTGGGTTTGCCTCTAAGCAGTTCTCTGATCAAGAATCTTTTGAGTTGAAATTTTCGCGGACCATTCCCACCTCCATCATCTTTCTTATCTCTTTATCTGTTGTTCTTTCCAAATTCACTTCAAATGCATCATCTCTTTTTCTTTGTATCTCAGTGGTCCACCTGAGAAAAAGATGGGCATTAAAGCATCCAACACGGCAGAAGTGTATTTTGAGAACGTGCGTGTCCCTGCGGAGTGTGTGCTGGGAGAGGTTGGAGGTGGATTCAAAGTGGCCATGAACATCCTCAATAATGGCCGCTTCGGCATGGCCGCTGCTCTCTCTGGCACCATGAAGGGTGTCATCTCCAAAGCGGTGCGTATGTGTGCATAAGTGAGCGTTATCTGATGTTTGTTCTGTTTGTAAGCTGTTGGCCTCATTGATGACTGTTCCAGCAAGTTTTTCTCGTTTTTCATTTCCTCTTCTCGTACTTTGTTCATCTAGCATGCTGTTTTGTTAGCGCCAATGTAAGGCCACTTCCTCCCACCCGCCAGCACCCCATCATCCTCACTTCCTCCATGCTTAATATGCAGGGAAATTCCTCAGCACACATTGCACTGTCTCACCACAATTTTCCAGCGTATTTTTCTCACGTTGCTCATCACAGTTGGCTAATTTCTTAAAAGCTTATGTGTGAAAGATATGATTTCTTGGGCAACTGATAAAATACAGCTTGAAGGCACCGTAAGTTTGTATAAAAGCATCTGCCAAATACAGTAAAACAAATTCAATTTCTGCTAAAACCAATGCAATTCTTAAATATGCACATTTATGAAAATAAATAAAAATGTACAAGAACAGGATGCTGGTGCGCTTATTGCAATATGCTTTCATGAAATGTGCAGTTGCTGAGTGATTGAGGGCTACAACAGTTTTCTCGCAGAGGGAGGAGGCGACTTCTCGACAGCCTCGGTGCTTTCTTTTACCACAGGCATCTATGTTTGTCTCTGTGTTTGTGTATCCGTCTCAGACCAGGAACTCTTGAAAGTGGAAACTTAGCATAGATCTTATTCACTGCAGTACACTCTTCAGTTGCTAGTTTGTTTTAAGGTTAGATTCAGCATAGCAAGTGTCAAGTCATAAAAAGGAAGCATTTTGGAATGCATCTGCTGTAAAACCATACCCTCATATTATTTGATTAATACTGTGTGTCCTTTTACGTATTTGTGTACTTGTTTTTAAAACTGCCAAATGAAAATTCCAGTCAGGTTCTTGTCTCATCGGTATACATTTAGATTTAATTCCTGCAATAATTCCAGCTAATTTTTAGGTGAAATTAAATTATTTTGCATTTTGCATATGCATGATTTTTTATTTTTTAAGCTATTATTTCAATTTTCCATGTTCACCAGTTGCATAGTCTTTTTTTTCTTTTCTTTTCTCTCAAACAGGTTGACCATGCTGCTAACCGGACTCAGTTTGGTAACAAGATCCACAACTATGGTGCTATTCAGGAAAAGATGGCCAGAATGGCAATGCTTCAGTATGTGACAGAGGTGAGCTTGCTTACAGCTTAGTCACACGTTGACTTTCCCCTCAGGGAACAATGTCATTTGAAAGTCACACATCACCTACTAACTCTATCAGTGGTTCCTAACCTTTTATCCCCCCCCCCCCCCCCCCCAAATTAACCATTGTTATTCCACATAAATCATGATAACTGGAGTTAAAACCACAAATATAGCACTTCAATGCCATGGTAAAAATTCAACCATATGATTTCTAGTTATTTGTATGAAAAGCAGTAGTCTAAATACATTTACAACCCGAATTCCGGAAAAGTTGGGACGTTTTTTAAATTTGAATAAAATGAAAACTAAAAGACTTTCAAATCACATGAGCCAATATTTTATTCACAATAGAACATAGATAACATAGCAAATGTTTAAACTGAGAAAGTTTACAATTTTATGCACAAAATTAGCTCATTTTAATTTTGATTTCTGCTACAGCTCTCAAAATAGTTGGGACGGGGCATGTTTACCATGGTGTAGCATCTCCTTTTCTTTTCAAAACAGTTTGAAGACGTCTGGGCATTGAGGCTATGAGTTGCTGGAGTTTTGCTGTTGGAATTTGGTCCCATTCTTGCCTTATATAGATTTCCAGCTGCTGAATAGTTCGTGGTCGTCTTTGACGTATTTTTCGTTTAATGATGCGCCAAATGTTCTCTATAGGTGAAAGATCTGGACTGCAGGCAGGCCAGGTTAGCACCCGGACTCTTCTACGACGAAGCCATGCTGTTGTTATAGCTGCAGTATGTGGTTTTGCATTGTCCTGCTGAAATAAACAAGGCCTTCCCTGAAATAGACGTTGTTTGGAGGGAAGCATATGTTGCTCTAAAACCTTTATATACCTTTCAGCATTCACAGAGCCTTCCAAAACATGCAAGCTGCCCATACCGTATGCACTTATGCACCCCCATACCATCAGAGATGCTGGCTTTTGAACTGAACGCTGATAACATGCTGGAAGGTCTCCCTCCTCTTTAGCCCGGAGGACACGGCGTCCGTGATTTCCAACAAGAATGTCAAATTTGGACTCGTCTGACCATAAAACACTATTCCACTTTGAAATAGTCCATTTTAAATGAGCCTTGGCCCACAGGACACGACGGCGCTTCTGGACCATGTTCACATATGGCTTCCTTTTTGCATGATAGAGCTTTAGTTGGCATCTGCTGATGGCACGGCGGATTGTGTTTACCGACAGTGGTTTCTGAAAGTATTCCTGGGCCCATTTAGTAATGTCATTGACACAATCATGCCGATGAGTGATGCAGTGTCGTCTGAGAGCCCGAAGACCACGGGCATCCAATAAAGGTCTCCGGCCTTGTCCCTTACGCACAGAGATTTCTCCAGTTTCTCTGAATCTTTTGATGATGTTATGCACTGTAGATGATGAGATTTGCAAAGCCTTTGCAATTTGACGTTGAGGAACATTGTTTTTAAAGTTTTCCACAATTTTTTTACGCAGTCTTTCACAGATTGGAGAGCCTCTGCCCATCTTTACTTCTGAGAGACTCTGCTTCTCTAAGACAAAGCTTTTATAGCTAATCATGTTACAGACCTGATATCAATTAACTAGATGTTCTCCCAGCTGAATCTTTTCAAAACTGCTTGCTTTTTTAGCCATTTGTTGCCCCCGTGCCAACTTTTTTGAGACCTGTAGCAGGCATTAAATTTTAAATGAGCTAATTAAGTGGATAAAAGTGTAAAATTTCTCAGTTTAAACATTTGCTACGTTATCTATGTTCTATTGTGAATAAAATATTGGCTCATGTGATTTGAATTTCCTTTAGTTTTCATTTTATTAAAATTTAAAAAACGTCCCAACTTTTCCGGAATTCGGGTTGTAGTATAAATGCACAAATGCTATAGCCTAATCAAAAAGATACTGTAATTATATTTCATTACTCTTTTAATATGTTTAATACAAAGCTACAGTAATAATATAATAGAATTTGATATATCTTACATTTCTGACATAATACCATGGTGCCATAATACTAGAGTAAATACATGGTAAATGTCACGATTTGTAGATTCAAAAGCCGGCTGACTGTATCGTTGCACACAGTGTTGCTCATGTTTGTCAGTGCTGTTTCATCTGGCTTTAATCTATTTTAAATAATTTGTGTTTTTGATTGAATTCAGTCGCTTCACACTGGATCTCACTACTCTTTTTAGTGCTCTCGTGACTGAGATTCATCAGCGAGTAAACACATCTGCTTTAGTGAGCTCGTGCTGCCGTGTAAACTTTGAACTACTTCATATGAGTAGTGCTGTTTTGTTCCGCTTTTCACACATAAACATTTATCAAAATCTTGTTATCATTTTATCATGGTAATTATTGTTCTCATTTTACCGGCCAGCCCTATGGTGGGCACGGACCCCAGGTTGGGAACCACTGAACTATATGACATCCTTTTATCAAGTAAATGCAGCTTATGTTTGATCCCATACATTAAGCAAATTTTACACCGTCCAAAGGTGAAGCATCTCTAATGGTCAGTGAACTTTTCATGGACTTTGCAGAAATCAGTGTTTTAGCTGTGTACACTTGCAGAGCTCAGTGTATGAATGTCTTACTTCCACTTGATTTAGAGGAAGTGGGAGCTTCTCCATCATTTCTGAACGATTTGAATGGGTCACGTGGTGTAAAACGTCTAAAAATACATAGCCTATTCATCATCTGTTGTGTTTTCTGTGTCTGTTTTCCATTACATTAAGCAGTTTGTTTGTTCTGAACATTTTTATTGATTTTTCTTTTTTTCCCTCCTTTCATCTTTTCTCCATGGATTTAGTCCATGGCTTACATGGTTAGTGGGAATATGGACAGCGGAGCCACTGAGTTCCAGATCGAGGCGGCCATTAGTAAAATCTTTGCTTCTGTAAGTGTTTAACATTGTTCAAGCCAATTTTTCTAGTATTCAATCCCACATTAATATTTTGGAAATGTAAAATTTTTGGAAGTTTAAAGAATATTTAGCAAATTTACAATTGCTGGATTTTCCTCTAGGAAGCAGCTTGGTTGGTGACGGATGAATGCATTCAGATCATGGGTGGAATGGGATTCATGAAGGTCAGTGTGTGTGTGTGTTGCTCGCATTGTGATCATTAAAATGTAAAATATACATTAAAATGTAATCAAATTTATTTTCAGAAAGCCATACTTTTATGTCCATAATCCCTTAAAGAAACAGTTCTCCCAAAAAACAACAATTTCCTGAAAATGTATCACCCTCAGGCCGTCCAAGAGTTTCTTGGTTCTTTGGAGCACATATGAAGAAATTTAGCATTACATCACTTGCTCACCAATAGATCCTCTGCAGTGAATGGGTGCCATCAAAATGAGATTTCAAACAGCTGATAAAAACATCACTATAACTCCAGTCCATCAATCAATGTCTGTCCATCATTAAGACGTTTTTAACTGTAAACCCTTGTTTTCGGCAAAGTCCACTATCCATAATATTGCTTTCTCTACTGAAAAAGTTGTCTCATCTGAATCAGGTGAGAAATATGCTCAGATCAAGCACCATTTTCAAGCAAAAACGGTTCTAAATAAATTTGTTGTGGATTTTGCTGTGAAAGGATAACAAGGTTAAGGGATAATGATTCCTATTTTGGCCAGAAGTAATGGTTTAAAGATTTTTATGAAGGATCTGTTTCTTATACACACGCCACTTTCCACTTCACAAGACATTAATTGATGGACTGGAGTCCATGGTTTACCTGTGGGTTATTGTCATGTTTTTCTCAGCTGTTTGGACTTTATTTCTGACACTGCAGAGGATCTATTGGTGAGAAAGTGAAGTAATGCTAAATTTCTCCAAATCTGTTTCAACAAACAAACAAACTCATCTACATCCTGTAAGTTAGTGAACTTTCAGCAAACTTTCATTTTTGGGTGATGTATTCATTTAATGCTTTAAAATAGAACAATTTTAGGGCTGGTATGCATGATTCTCTGGTTTTAGATCAAGTTAAATTGTATATATTATTTTGTGTATCAGATATATCAGTGCCAAAAATACATTAGATAGATAAGGTTTTGTTGGTTTTGTTCAAAGATGTTTGTCAGCTTTTTCAGAAACCAGACTCTGTCATGGTGGAAGTCTAATTTTGCTGCAATAAGGTTGCAACATGTCTGCGTTGTGACTCAAAATGTGAACATTGAAAAACACCTACTGTGTGGGCAATCACCCCCTCAAGGCCTATATGTTCTGTCCCAGTGTGGTGGAAAAACTGGAGGTGTCTTGCAAAGGAACAATATGATTGGTTAATGAGTGAGGGACACGGCAGTGCTAACCTTTCACACCGCAGTACAAAACCATACAGATAAAATTGGTCTTTGCTAAATGTAGGTCACGCCTGGAAATTGACTGTGGCTGTGTTGTGTTGTATAGGTGTTTTTTTTTCTCGTGTCAGTTAGAATGCAATGTGCAGATGCAGCCTCTAGCCAATGATCAAGATGGGATGTCTATGCTAATTTCCAGAGAAGAGTTTAATCAGTTCCTCTTAGTTTGTGTCTTTTTTGGGCTACTGATCTGATAGTTGAGAAACACAGCTCCACTTGTTTTTATACATGCATACATATTTATTTACATACACCTTTTTATACTTTATATATAAAAGATAGATAGATATGCGCAAACACACAATTTTTTTATATTAATGTTTTAATGTAATTTTATCCCTGCTTCCTGCTAATTATTATTAATTACTATCGGTGCTCTATTATTAATAATGGTTCTTATTAAAGCTGAAAACTGTTTTTGCTACTTAATACACTATCGTGGAAACCATGATACATTTTTTTTTTTAATTGTTCAATAGAAAGTTCAAAGAACAGCATCTATTTGAAATATAAATCTTTTGTAACATTATAAATGTCTTTACTGTCACTTTTAAACAATGTTTAACGTGTCTTTAAGGTGTTATTAAAGTGTTATTTGTCTAACTTAACCAAACTTACGAATGGTAGTCTGTCATGGTCCCCATAGAATGTTAAGCAGCAAATAAAGTTTTCAACATTGATAAAAAAAATATATATATTTTATATCGATTTTTTTTTTTTTTTTTGAGCAAATTAGGATAATTTCTAAAGAATCACATGACACTGAAGACTGGAGTAATGGTTGTTGTGAAACTTGTTGCTGTTGTGGCCTAAGGTTAGAGAGTTTGACTCCTAACCCTACAGTTGTGGGTTCGAGTCTCGGGCAAGCAATACCACGACTGAGGTGCCCTTGAACCCCCAACTGCTCCCCGGGCGCCACAACACAAATGGCTGCCCACTGCTCCAGGTGTGTGTTCACGGTGTGTGTGTGTGTTCACTGCTGTGTGTGTGCACTTTGGATGGGTTAAATGCAGAACTTGAATTCTGAGTATGGGTCACCATACTTGGCTGTATGTCTTGTCACTTTAATCTTAATTATTCCAAAATTTTCATGTACTGGATTTCTCACACAAATGCCATAGCTTTACTTCCATCATCGGGATCTTTTTTTTAATTCTGTCGTGTTCTCATGTGTTATGTAATATCCTATTTAAACTGAATTAAAATAATGGATCGATTATTTTTGTGGGAACTCGACAGTCTCACACTCACATTACAACATGTTATTGGTGCAGGACGCTGGTGTGGAAAGAGTATTGAGGGACCTGCGAATCTTCAGAATCTTTGAGGGAACCAATGACATCCTGCGACTATTCGTAGCGCTCAACGGCTTCCAGGTAAAAGGGGAAAGAAAACACTGCTGAGAACATAACTGCCTGCTTCCTGTACTGCAAAACCACCTAAATTTCACAGCACGTGTGGTTGTTGACATCTGGCACTACTAAAAACTGGCATTGGTGTTTGCCAGTGCACATGCTTTTAATGCAAACAGTATGGAAATTACATTTCAAATGCGTGTTCTGTTCGGTAGAATGCAGGCAATCAGCTAAAGAGCTTGCAGAAAGCTCTGAAGAACCCTTTTGGTAATGCTGGGATGTTGACGAGTGAAATCACAAAGCGAGCCAAGAGGTTAGACCTTCATATCTCTAAAAACATTTGCAAGACATTTTGTTTTGCATTGTCATGTACTTTGCATCATCTTGATAAACCTGCAATATGTATGTCTTTATCTCTGTCTCTGACAGGAAGGCAGGCTTGGGGACAGGACTGACTTTGCAGGGAATGGTCCATCCAGAACTTAACCACAGTGGAGAATTGGTAAATTAAAGCAAAGCCATAGTGCTTGGATAACACTGAGATGTTCACCCAGTGCTGGAATTATATTTATTCAGAAATAATCATATTGAAACAGCTAGGATACCAGCAAGAATACCAAAGCTTAAATAAGATGTAGATCGCAGGGCTAAAAGATAATGTTTTTCCCCTCTCTTAAAGACTGTTAAAGCCATCGAGCAGTTTGGAGCTGTTATTGAAGAGCTTCTCCTGAAACATGGAAAGAGAATCATTGGTGAGGGATGTGTTTGCATAGTGCTGCTAGATTATATTATTTGCTTTAGTCTGTGCTGGAAATGTGCTGTGGACTTTTTGTGTGTGTATGTGTTTTTCAAGTTAATTCTTCCTGTTTTCTTTTGCTTTCATTTTACATGTTTTCCTTATTACACCTAAATATTGTGACAAAAGCTTTTGTGTGTCCATATGAGCATGTGGCTTGAAACTTTCTCATTGTGATTCTGTACATGTGGCTTTTTAGATGAACAGTTTGTTCTGAAGCGAGTTGCAGACTGTGCCATTGATCTGTATGCCATGGTTGTGGTCTTGTCCAGGTAAGTTATATGTATTAATCTACATAACCTTTACAACTGCTCATACTCAGGGTAAGGTGTTTTTTTTTAACCCTAGCCCAAAGTGTTTAAATTTGACAGCATTTATACTACTGATGTAAAGCTTACCTCAGATCATACAGCTTAAAAAGGAAAGAAGTGCTATTACTAAAAATAGCAGTAAGCTATTTTGGACTGTAAGCTCAAGCTTTCCTTCTAAAAACATACAAGTCTGGTTGTTTATGTATTAATGAATAGAAAATGTAAACTGGATGCTAATGCATTACTGAAAATACAGGTGTTAATCGCCTAATTAAAGGGAAGATCATTCAGCTTTACTTATGATACAACATTTGCACTTGTTTACTCGTTTTCTTTTCTCAGAGCATCCAGGTCTCTCAGCCAAGCTCACCCTTCTGCACAGCACGAGAAGATGCTGTGTGAAACCTGGGTTACTGAGGTCAGAGTTCAGCATCCATGTATTTTTTTTTACTTTTCCTTTAACTTCTTCCCATCTTTAAGCATTAATCTGTGATTTCTTTCCTTTAGGCCCATGAGAGAGTCATGCAGGACATCAAGTTCCTCAGGTCAGGGACATCCAAGCAGATCTTCAAGAACTTGCGTGCCATTTCTGCTGCTGTGGTAGAAAACGGAGGGGTGGTATCTCCTCATCCTCTGGGCTTTTAAAGCTCTGCTCTTCCTCCTATCACCCAAGCATCTCTTCTCTAACCAGTCAGTCACACCTGCCCATATCTCTTAAACCCAGACTGTTCAGTGCTGCAATCCATCATGAGTGGAGTCTGCCACATTGTGTACTTCGACCACAGGAGTGCTTTAATGTTTCATAATAATGTATGTAAATTAATGAGTAGGACTTTAAGACTGTTTATTAATTAAGTTCTTTTTGTATATGTTATCAAGCCTAAATAAAAATATATATATAATAATTACCATATTTTTCGGACTATGAGTCGCACCTGAGTATAAGTCGCATCAGTCCAAAAATACGTCATAAGGAAAAAAACATATATAAGTCGCACTGGACTATGAGTCGCATTTATTTAGAACCAAGAGAAAACATTACCGTCTACAGCCGCGAGAGGGCGCTCTATGCTTCTCAGTGGTAGACTACAGGAGCAGCATAGAGCGCCCTCTCGCGGCTGGAGACGGTAATGTTTTCTCTTGGTTAATTTCTCTTGGTTCATGTCAAATTAATTTTGATAAGTCGCACCTGACTATAAGTCGCAGGACCAGCCAAACTATGAAAAAAAGTGCGACTTATAGTCCGGAAAATACGGTATTATAAATTAACCCATGGTGAAACCTAGTCTGCTTTGAAGAGCGTTAAAAGCTCTGACTTAAGTACTTTAGACTTGTCAACAAACCTCAGCCCAATATCCGTTCTAGCTGCTAGCATTTTGCAAATGTTTTCAATGTGTCATTGTTGGACAACATTTATATTTATCGGTTTTACATTGAACATCATCTTTAGCTGAACCCATGGTTTTAATGTGAAGCGTCGTATACAGAGTTACCCACAAGTTTGTTCTCATAACTAAAATAGAAACTCTTTTGAGTCTCATATCATGAACAAGTCGTTTGTCTCTGTTACTAAGAAATGTGTTTTGTTTTGGTGAACTAAATAACATTATGATCTTAACATAAATACAAAAGATCTTTATTAAAAATGGCCAATATCACATAAACGTCTGTAATTTAGAAATTACATAGATGTATGATGCCTTTGAGAGATGTTCCTCCTGTTGGATTTTTTTGTAAAGCCATTTATTTTAAATGATTTTTTTCCCTTTCATTTTCTGTTGCATTTCCCCTAAGGCATGTAATTACTAATAAAGCAAACATACAAAAAACACCTGTTAACAATACAGCTGCACTGGCCTGTTGTAATTATAAATACTCACTATATGTTGCAGTGCTTAACAGTATTTGAAATTTCACAGAATCGTACGTTTTGGCCTTTCACCAGTGCATTAGCTTGTGAATGCAGTATTATATTGTAAATAGACAGTTTACAGGAAACTGTAAAAGAACATTAGTGACCTTATTAAGCCAGTGTGTCTTGACAACTGAAGGTGCAGTGGTTACAAACCGTATATCAAATACTACAAATCTTTCAGTGTCACCAGTTTAACAACACGTAAATTAGAATTGAACCTGTTTCACAGTCTAAGTTTTAGTTTGTTTACTTGGGTCATTAGCTTATATGTATATGACTGTGAAATACTGTTAAGTTTTGCCAGTACAAAGGATACAAGAGAAGACATTGGTAGCTATTAGAAAAGTAAGAATTCTGATCCTTGCTGCACAATTGTTGCTGGTTCGCATGACAATATGTCACTGGTACTATTTACAGTTAATGTTAATTTAAAAATCACAGTTGACTAATTCTTCAGCTCTCCATTTGGCAAAAGTAATTCTTGAACACCATGTAGTTGCTGTATTATACTCCGACTTAATGAATTTATGACTTGAAGAATAAAAATTCTCAAAGTTTTCTGAAAGTCACAAGTTTGTTTTCTCAAAAAAAATCCCAGTCTCTGTAAAAAAAATCCAAATCCATCTTAATCCAAAGATGTCACACAGTCGTCTGTGAGATCTCTCTTGATAATAAAGTCTCTGAAGTCATTCTCCGCTCCCTGAAATAAACCCAATATGTAAAATTAATAAAAATTCCAGCATGGATTTCATATCATGAACAATTTGGTGGTCGATAATTTTTCAGTATGGCCTTTCATTGTACTGACTGCTGAGAGAAACCTGCCTGAGGTGGTTTACTGGTCTTGGCTGATTTAATATGGCCTCCCAGCCTGTAAAAACCAGTCTGATCCGGCTGGGAGATCAGAAAACCAGTGTAGAGAAGACATTTTCTTTATTTTTGTCAGTAGTTTCTCAGGTTAGAAAACATGTCAGACATGAGTCTGTGACTTTTGCCTGATAAAACCTTCAAATAATTCAAAGTAAGCACCAGTACCCTTCAATAAATTTATAAGCATCTTTCTAAATCTTTAACATAGGTCTACACTACTGTTTAAAACTTTAGGGTCAGTAGATTTATTATATATGGAAAGAATACTTTTCTCAGCAAAGATGCATTAAAATAATCAAAAGTGACTTTAAGACTTGTTTACAAAAATATATCTATTTCAAATAATGCTTTTATTAATCATAGAATCCTTAAAAATATATAAGGTATCAATGGGTTCCACTAAAATATTAAGCACCATAACGGTTTTCAGCATTGGTTATAATAAGAAATGTTTTTTTTATCAGCACATCTGCATGTTAGAATGATTTTTGAAGGATAATGTGACCCTGAAGACTGGAGTAATGCCTGCTGATAATTCAGCTGACAACACAGGAATAAATTATTTTAAATATATTAAAGTAGAATATGGATATTGAAGCATAAAAAATCTTACCAACCCTAAACTTTAGAGCTGAAGTTTAGATTGAGTAGACAAAATGAACAATGACAGATGTTTACAGTTTGATGTGGAAACAGATTTGTGCCTCCCACACAGACATGTAATATATCAAAATATTTATCTTGTGGTCCTGAGTCCAAGCAAAAGAAACTATTTAGAATCCCATACAAAGATATTTTGACTTTTGTATTATATTATCTTTTGATATGCAATGAGCAAATTATAAATATTATATTTCCATATTTCTATTGCTAAAATGTATATTTAGCCACACCCCAAATATTTGAAATGGCAAAGTATGCCAGTATGTCCCATTTAAGATCCTTTAATACTTAACAAAATGTTTAATAAAAATAGATAAAATGGTGTATTTTGTTAAGGACACGCTATTTTTACATCTCAGGAGGATTTGATAGTATTTAATTGAGTTAGGCTGCTTGTTTTGACTTTGTGTTGCGGGGGATTCTTGGGATGTGTCATGCAAGAATAGGGGCAAACGTGTGAAACAGGTGGTTTTAGCATTTAGTTAAAGGATATAAACTCACTCTTCAGCATTTTTGCTTGTTTAAAGCAGTTAATGAAAGATAAAGTACACCAGTGTTGGTGTCTTCTAGCTGTAAAAGCAATCTAAACTGGAAAATGGATTTTTCAGTGTATGACAATCCAATCAACCTAACCAATTCTTCACCAGATCACAGTCCACATAAGACCATAAGCAAAAGCCCAAAATTTCTTTCTTAAACCAACTTAAAGTCTTAACAAAAGTTTTAACTTGATGTCGAGTGCGCGTTACCAAATGCGCATAAATTGCGATGCGTAATGCGCCTTGGCAGAGACAAGTACGCGTTACATTGTTATTCTACTGTATTAACCTACCTTTGCTGGCGACGCCGATTGGGATGTGTGATGTTGACAGTCCACTCCAAAATGCGTTTCAACTGGACGGATAAACACGGGAACCGGTGATTAAGATGTTCCAGTAGTTCCTCTTTACGCAGTCCGTATACTATCGGCGCAATGCACTGCGCCAGGCTGAAGAAAGCAAAACTTATGACAGCAAAAAGCTCTTTTGTGGAACTCTCGAGTAATTTTTTGCTTTTAAGGATATGCAGCAAAAACAGTATGAAATTTGGGAGGATGAAGACGGCCAGCTGCGTGCCGTGGAGAGCGATAGTCTTACATGCAGCTCGGTTGCGCCGGTTCAACACACCCAGACGACGCCCCTCATATAAGATCCGTACATAGCTGTACACTATAAGAACAGTACAAATTGATATTAAAACGATTTTGTGCATTTCTCCGCCTCGCAAAGATTTTCTTCCACATGACACAGTGCCATTTTCTATTTTGGGTGATAGGGTGAGAGGAATAATCGACGCCAGTCCCCATGTTAGGATCCCGATGAGCCATGGCCAGGGTTTAAAACAGACTTTGCTGTAGTGGAGCGGGTAACATATGGCAAAATAACGGTCCAGCGCCATCGCCGTGATGGTGAGGATGATATTGGAGCCGCTTGTCATCAGACCTTTGATAAGCGCCAGACATATGTTTGGCGTGGTCGCTGCTTTCAGGTAACTTTGTAAGTTAAAGCTTAAGCTGACTGCGAAGTAAACCAGCGCGGAGAACAGCAAATGGAACACGAGGACGAAGCGCGCATGGCTCCGCAGACGCACCTCGCGCACGATGGTCCAGTTGATGATCAAGTTGAAAAAAGCCAAAATGATCAAAGAAACTCCCGCTGCCCAAACACGTACGTGTGGATACGAGTTGACATCATCTGTAGCATTTGACATCCTACCGCTTCTTCAGTCCTCGCTCGTATACAGTAGTAGTAGAACCAAAACGTTCCAGAACAAAACGCTTTCAGCACGAGCGGACGGTTCATTTGGCTCGACGGTGGTAGGAGTTTCTTCAAGAATCCGAATGTTCATGTGAATTCGTTTCTTGATTATGGTCGGTTAAAAAATAAAACCTGTGGACCTTGCATAAAAGTCAACCTAGTGATGGAAAGAGTCGTTTACTTCCCTCTCTAGAGCAGCATAGAGAGAGAGAGAGAGAGCGGAGGAGGGGCGTGTTTGAGTAGCACTCATTTCGGCGCCTTTTTGTGTGCACAGCATGTTTTCATGAGAAACGTCAAATGTGGCAGGTGTCTTATAAAAATAAAACTTTTATACAGTTATATCGAGCGATCATACTTTTTTCAGTAGGGGACACGACACCTAAGTGTTGTAACATAGAAGACACCTAGGAGTGTTGTGTTGTTTGTAATATTTTATTGCAACATCTGTAGCTAAGCACATTTTTGTATCAAACACTTAGCCTATATAAGGTTCCCATACAAATTAGTTTCTAAAATAGCAATTTATGGCTAAACTGTGTAATATGAACAGCCTACGCATTTGACAGGGTATGACAGCCACAATGCTATACAATATAGCATTCTGTGTAGAATTCAAATAGGTCAGATTCGTTTTGTGGTCTGCACCAAAGCGTACATGCGATCCGCTATGTGCTTATCATGCTTCTGGACTGGAGCAGACTGTGTACTCGACCAATAACACTATCAACACTTCTCCCTCTACACCAACGACTGCACATCTAAAGACCACTCTATCAAGCTCCGAAGTTTGCAGATGACACCACACTCATCGGCCTCATTCAGGACGGTGACGAGTCTGCTTACAGACAGGAGGTTAAGGAGCTGGTTGTCTGGTGCAGTCTTAACAACCTGGAGCTCAACACACTCAAAACAGTGGAGATGATCGTGGACTCAAGGAGAAAACCCCTGCTCTCCCCCCACTCACCATCATGAACAGCACTGTGACT
The DNA here is from genome assembly GCF_963082965.1 of Carassius carassius. Classification (NCBI taxonomy): domain Eukaryota; kingdom Metazoa; phylum Chordata; class Actinopteri; order Cypriniformes; family Cyprinidae; genus Carassius; species Carassius carassius. The sequence continues at coordinate 12,007,689 of NC_081756.1, forward strand.
GCAGCGGAGTCATTCAGGTTCCTGGTCACCACTATCTCTCAGGACCTGAAGTGGGGTATTCACATTGACTCCATTGTTAAAAAGGCCAAGCAGAGGTGGTACTTCTTTCGCCAGCTGCGGAAGTTCAAACTGCCACAGGAGCTGCTAAAAACATTTCTACTCTGCCATCACTGAAGCCATCCTCTGCAACAAAACCTGTCTGGTTCAGCTCAACTACCAAATCTTAACTCAGAAGACTACGGACAGAGGATTGTCTGGACTGTTGAGCAAATCCTTGGTACAACCTTCCCCACTATCCAAGAACTGTACTCATCCACAGTGGGCAAAAGGGATGTAAACAGGCCTGGCAATAAAAGCTCATTCTATTCTATTCATGCTATTTAGATTATACAAAAACAATATCTCATACAAGTACTTTTTGCAACCATATCTTGAAAAATTGTATTTGTATTAATTTTGGTGAAGTTTTGACACAATTCCCCATTAAATTCTGACCGGACACAACAGTATCAAAATATATGAAATTAGAAATGTTATTGATTGAATCTGAAGCAAATTTAACATCCAATCACAGTAACGATGTTACAAAATAAATCAGACAGGAAATATAGTGTTAGCACCGCAGTAGTGGTCTTGAAGTAAAATCCCGAGTCCTTTAGTCAGAGACCGAGACAAGACCAAGACCTTCAAAAAATTGACTACTGGTCGCATAGGTATTCTTTTTGGCCTTTTATCCTTAGCAGAAAGTAGAAGTAAATGTTAGGACACAGCGCCACCCAGTGTCTGAAGACCCACATTATTTATTTATTTGACGTCAAATTAGACATTGCAAAGAGAGGAGCGTTTAGATCTTAATGAACCTACAAATGTGCTTTTGAATACAGAATTGTAATCAATCAATGGCATCAAAACATCATACTTTATTTTCTAAAATGGCAATATTTACAATTGCAACCCAGAAAAAGAAGATATTACAATGTTTTTAAGTCGTTCTACCAGTCCACTATTTTAAGCTAGCCAGTTCTTTATTACTGATAGATATTCATGATCTCTCACCCAACCACCTGCAAGTCTCTAATGTACAATTGCAATATCTCCAAGGGGGATTTCCAGAAAGCAAGGTTAACTTAACAATACCCTGAACTCTCGGGTGATTAGCCCAAACCTTACTTATTTGAGGTATGCTTTTTCCAAAAACGCGTATGTATATATATATATATATATATATATATATATATATCACATGTATATATATCACTGTCACATGTAGCCTATGATCTGTTTTAGTTTAGTTTTCTGTGTCTCCATTACCCTGCCTAGTTAGTTTCCATGGTTTATGTTAAATTAGCTCCACACCTGTTTGTGTTCTTCTTGATTACATTCCCAGTATTAAAGCCTGTGTTCTCCGTTGTTCCTTTGTCTGCTATTGATGTTTATTCATTTGGTTGTGCCCATTTTCTCCTGTGGTATATTAAAATAACGCTTTTAATTATACTTCTTTGTTGTGCGATTCGTTCTGCACACCAGACCAGGACAGAATAGCAAACCAACAAAAGGGAGTACAGTTTGGCAGCGTTTTCCTTTTCCTCTTTTCTTTTCTTTTGTTTCTTTTTTTTTTTCTCCTCCTGCCGGAAATGATTTACCAGCTGTTCAACTCCTTTGCCTGGGGCAACAGGACCATTCGCTGGAGGACCATACCAGGGACTTTTTAGATCTTGTGTGCCTTACACACTTCCTGCAATGCTCGCTCTGTGTTCTAGGGCTCCCTAGTCCCTCCAGCTCCACCTTGGTCAGTCATCGATCATCCGCCGCCTAGGGACTCCACTCCTCTGGCTTTGCATCGTCACTCTGTCAGACTACTCCTTCCCTCTGGCTCCGCCTCCATCCTCAGTTGCTCCGGCCCCACCGCGGTCTTCCCGGAGCCCCACTGCCACCCCGGTCACCTGAGCCTTCTGCTCCGCCTTTGCCCTCCTCATCCTCTGTGTCACCCTGGTTCTGTGGCTGCTCTGCTCCATCCTGGGGTCCAACTCCACTGGTGTCATCGGTGTCAGTCGCCCCCGTGTTGTTGTAGGCCCTAAATATAATAGTCCTGTGAATTTTTTTTTTTTTTAGATGTTGATAGCATTAAGTTAATAAAATGTTTTAATGTCAGTGATAATTTCACCTTTGCATCTGTCTTAATATTCTCTTAGTGTTTCCATGTTCCCTTCCGAAAATTAACCATAATATTACTACAAAAAAAATAAAAAATAACACATGGTTCTTGTAGCAATGATAACTACAATGATAAAAACAATGAGGCAATAATGATTGGTTAAGTAATAATAATTGTATGGTTTAACTGAATAACACTGTTAAAATACATAATGTAATATAAAATAAACAATTTATGTACATATTATTACAAATGCCAAAATCTTGACAATTGTTGTGGTAACAGGATGATCAAATCCTTGTTTAATATTGACCAAACATTTAATTCAAATATCCACTTAATCTTTCATTTTTGGCCACCTTTTTACTATAGAAATGCTAGCCTCTATAATTTCTTGAACAAAAACATAGACATCACAATCCTTAAAAAAAATGATCCTTGGTTTTATTGAAGTAAAATTTTCTTGTGTTTCATTTCTTAATGGTTGAGGCTATAAAATCAATCATACAACTGTATTAGTACATCATAGCCATAGGCAACTGTCTAGCTACAATTGTAATTTGTAAATAATAACAAATATATATTTTATTAAAGTTAAAAAATTTTCACCCTTATAGTAGGTTTTCATTATTATTTTATTTCCATAATAATTTGGCAAGGGGGCAAAACAGTATCTAGGGCTAAATTAGATATTACCAAAGTAGGCTATACAATTATTTTATTCAGAAATGTCATGTTTTTTCTTTTTCTTTTTTTCCCCGTTATTTAAAATAATAGGCTTACAAATGAGAAAACCTGTACAGTTAATCGCCGGGGTCAGTCACACAGTTTATAAATACATTTGTAAGGACGACTGGCAACAGCTGGTATTAAATTCCTTAGACACCGCATACCAAACGACTTTGAACATCGACTGAAAACACTGGGCTCAAATGCCATTCATCGCAGACTGACATTAGTGTTCACGGTCTCACAGAATGAACCGGTTCGCGAGTGTAACTTGCGGACTGACGGATGGGCACCAGGGACGTGCGGTCAGGGTAGGCAGGGTAGGCAGTGCCTCACCAAAGGAAATGTTGACATTACATTTATTAATTCCAAGAGCTTTAATAATTCACCACATTATTAATTGCATTAATTTTATTCCAAATATTATTTTTTGTAACAAAAATTTTCAGGAATACACATAATATACTCATTTTGCCATTGTTTGCTCCTAAAAACCGTTGTTTCATGCAGGAAATTCAAAAGCCATGGCCATTGAGGCAGAGGTGAGCGGTGCCTCTTTGGTCCATAGAACGTAGTTTATGTAGATTTGCGCATGCGCAGTCAGTTCTCACGCTGTCTTGAATTATCAACATTGAGGCAGAGACCGAGCTTGCTTCATGTCACGTGATCTACTCGCTCTCACTCAATCCGCGCGCTTCCCGAATACTAGCATCTAGTATACTTGCGTGTCGGTCTGTGCGCCTAGCAGTTTGTAGGAGCGAATAAGCTGTTTTTGTACTTTAAAGCTGTACTGCTGACGCAATGTTTTCTGACTGTAGCCTGGTGCGCCGTCACCAGACCAAAAGTGTTTGTGTGTGTGTGTGTGTGTGTGTGTGCCGTGGCTGTCTGTGCGCGTTTGCGCATTTTGATTGGAGTGACTAGGCTGCCGCGCCGCCTCCTTCTCTGTGTCCCGCACAAAACATTTGTTTGTTGTATAAGTCATAAGATAGATGTGTCCATTAATTTGATTATTATATTTGATTGTGCATTAGCCTCACATGACTGACTTTGCTGAATGCAGGCAGCGATCTGATAATGCCTGATATGAACTTGGGTTGCTAAATTAACTGAATGAATATATGAACATATATTCCACACATTGATAGGTCACAGCCTACCCATGACAAGATTTCACCGCACGTTACTGATGGGCACTCTCCTTCGTCATTGAGTTTGTAAAAGTGTTTTTTTTTATTATGCATTGTGCTTTGCTGCTTAATTATGCATTGGTGCTGTTTTGCTTACATTTTCTAACACATCTGCAAATTGCAGTTCAACTTGTTCAATTGCATATATATATATATATATATATGATAGTTCTCTAAATGCGCTAAAATAGATTAAACAATAATATAACAATAATAAAATAATATGTTTGAATAATATATATATATATATATATATATATATATATATATATACTATAATATTGTAAATTATATTATATCAGGCTACAATCTGCCACGCCCACTGGAGTGCCGTCATTACGTTGTGCTTATAGCGCTGAGGTAAACTAACCTTGAAACATAACTTACTCCGGAGCAGGTTATGTTCAGAGAATAGGTTGATATGGTTGCTTGCCCTGAAACTTACCTCCGTTTTCGTAGCCGAATGCTGAGTTAATCCGCTTAATTACTTATAAACATATGTCACATAATGACATAAACCTGATTTCTGGAATAGCTACTCCCCAGTTCACCATTAGATGTCATCCTCATCACAGTATTCACGTCAGTATGACAGTATTCATACTGAATTGATCCTGTACACCCACGTTGTTAATTTCCCATTTGCACACTTATGGCATAAAAAAAGGAAATCCTTTAACAGATGCTTTTGTCTTATGCACCTCTTTTGCTCCTGTCTGTATTTGCCTTTACTGGAAATCTTATCAATATGTTAAGTATGCATATGTTTATGCCTACTTGTTTTTACTTGTATTTTGCAGGTGGAAGTTTCCTCCAACATACACACCTGGTACATAGTACTAAACAGGATGGCACAGTGGTTAAACACACCGTATAGTGTGGAGACCATAAAAAAAAGAATTTCCATAATAGGAGGAAACCAAATGATATGTTGCTTTTTTTGGTCCTTCTTGTGAAAAAGAATGAAAGCACCTGCTCTCATTCACCCCGGTATCACTCGATTCTATTCATTGTCCCACTTTTGATGAAATTAGGTGTAGCTTAAACATGTAATCAGAGAGTTCCAAGAATAAGGGAATCGGAGAAGGAAAGCATATGTCCTTCATGTGGTTATTCATGTATTTGGAATGTACGGTTTGTTTTTAATATGAAGTTTTCACTGTGACTGATGTTATGTGATTTCTATAAAACATGGGGGTTATTCAAAGCTCACTTTGGTCACTACCAACCCATATACGATACATTTTTAAAACCATTTGTTATTTTAATTTTTAGTCTTTTGTATTCACAAACAACAGGAAATCCATTGGACAGAGAGATGAATTGGATTGGAACATCATGGGGCCCAAATTTTTCTCATGTGCTGTTCTCCAACTCTGGTCTGGTCCACTTTAGAAGAAAAAACGTGGTATGGCACCTGCAACGCATCCTGCCGGAAGACTCTTCAAAGCATAGTGAGAGCAGCTGAGAAGATCGTTGGTGTCTCTTTTTCCTCCCTCCAGGACATTTATGGAACCCGTCTAAAGCCCTCTGCATCGCAGGTGATCCCACCCATCACACAGCTTCTTCAGCCTGCTGCCATCATGGAGGAAGGACAGCTTCATTTATCAGGCTGTCAGGAAGCTGAACTCCCTCCAGACCTGCCCCCCCCTCCCCTCTTTTTCTCCATCCACCACTGAACTCTAAACCTCAGACCCCCCCCCCCCCCCCCCCCCACCACCACCAGCTCCCACAAACACTCTGGGATCTGCACCAGACACTTTTTACAGCACTGGTCTGCTCACTACCTCATTCAGCATTGACACTTACTAAATAACACTTGCAACACAGACTGAATAAGCTCTTTTGCACTAGCCAACAATAATAATAAATGCACTGTTTACTTCACTGGTTTGCACTCTATCTGCCATGTGGCTTGTGCTGCTTTTTTATATGACCTATTTGTATATTGGTATAGTTGTACTTTATATTTTATTGTTTTATTATCTGTATTTAATGTTCTGCCGTTAGTGTTATCTGTATTTACCAAGGGTCTGAGAGTAACGCAATTTCAATTCTCTGTATGTGTCACGGAGACGAACCCCGTGATTCCCTCTGCTGGCCAGCAGAGAGCACCCTCACCTGAATATTGACACACACGCATCCATTCATTCACTTACACTGACGACACTACATTTCCCATAAGCCCCGTCCTTGGACTCTGATCACCTGCACAGGTGCCACTCATCAGGACTGTGAATATAAGCTGGACTTCCACAAGAGTTCAAATGCGAAGTCTTGATTTGCTGTGTCTGTCATTTCTGAGCGTTATTACCCGTGTTTAATTTCCTGTTACCGATCCTGCTTGATATCCTCTACGGTACCTTTGCTGCCTACCTACCGACCCCTTGCTTGTTACTGGATTTTGATTCTCTGTTCTTCCCACGCTGTTGATATTGCTGGTTCTGACCATTGCCTGTACAACTACGAGTCTTTACAATAAAGCCTGCATTATGGATCCCATGTCGAGTTCTGGTTCATTACAGAAGACTTCGCAAACACGAGATCCAGAGGCTTTGGAAAGTTTTCATAACACCATGGCGGCTCAGGTCAGTCAGATTGCGGCCAATCAGTTCCAGCTGAATAGACTAACATCTATCACGGAAGAACTCGTCAAGGCTGTCCAGAATCTCCATACCGCTCCCGCGGCCACACCAATGCCGGAGGCATCCGCCATTGCCCACGCGGCAGGGACGCCATCTCAGGCTAATCCCCGTCTCGCTTTTCCGGATAAATACAACGGTGACGCCAGCAAGTGTAAGGGATTTCTATTGCAATGCTCCCTGTTTGTGGAACAACAGCCCACGCCGTATACTACGGATACTGGGAGGATCGCCTTTGTCTGCTCATTATTGACTGAGAAAGCACTAGAATGGATTACTGCCGTATGGGGTTCCGATGGATCTGCATTTACCTCCTTTCAGGATTTCCTACAACAGTTCCGGGCTGTATTCGATCATCCTAAGGAGGGAAAGGGAGCTGGAGATCGCTTATTGGAGTTATCACAAGGCAGAATGACGGCGGCAGATTACGCTCTAAGATTTCGCACTCTGGCAGCACAAACTAACTGGGTGAGCGACACCCAGTAAAAGTACTCTTCCGCAAGGGAATGAATTATGATCTGCAAACTGAACTAGCATGCAGAGACGAGGGTAGAGATCTCAACAGCTTCATCGAATTGACCATTTCCATTGATAATCTGCAATGTGCCCGGCGATCCAACTCTCGTCGCACTGATCACCCAGCATTCATGCCATTTCATGAACCTACTGAACCCATGCAAGTAAACATGTACCACCTGTCTACGGAGGAGAGAGTTCGACGTATTTCCAACAGATTATGCATGTATTGTGGATTACCTGGCCAGCAACTACCCCACTCGTACCTCTACCTTCTCACAACGCTCGGTGAGTACTCCTCTCACTTCCATGTGTGATACCCAGTGTGTAAGCATTCCCGTTGAGTTTTGGATAAACGACACCTCAGCTTTACTAGATTCCGGGGCTGCTGGCAATTTCATTTCTGAGGAATTCGCTAAGAAGTGTAACGTTCAACTGATTCCATGCTCTAATTCTCTCTCAGTGGAGACAATAGATGGTCGACCACTGGGGTCTGGATCAATTACTCACCTCACCCGCAAAATCCTTATGGCGGCTGGCTTACTTCTCAAGAAGAGGATTCAATTCTACATTCTCCCCACATCTCGCACACCCGTGATTCTGGGATTACCCTGGCTACGTCTGCATAACTCCCAGATTTCCTGGAGAGAGGGTCAAGTGGTGAAGTGGAGCAAGTATTGTCAACAGAACTGTCTCTCTCTGGTCAAACCTATTCCTGTCTGTTCCGTGTCACTTACCCCCGCTCAAGAATCCATTCCCGACCTGTCAGAGGAATATGCTGATTTTATGGAGGCCTTCAGTAAGGAACAAGCTAACACCTTACCTCCTCACCGCAAATATGACTGTGCCATCGATCTTCTGCCTGGGCATTCTCCTCCAAAGGGTCACATCTTCCCATTGTCTCAACCTGAGTCCGACGCTATGAGAGATTATATCATGGAGGAGCTCCAGAAGGGGTTCATCAGACCATCCACATCTCCTGCTTCATCTGGGTTCTTCTTCGTGAAAAAGAAGGATGGTCGATTATCTTGGACTAAACGAGATGACGGTGAAATTCAGATACCCACTTCCGTTGGTTCCATCAGCCCTCGAACAACTCTGCACCGTCCAATACTACACCAAACTGGACCTAAGTTGCGCCTACAATCTCATCCGCATTAGAGAGGGGGATGAATGGAAGACCGCCTTCTCCACCACCACTGGTCACTATGAGTATCTTGTGATGCCGTTCGGACTGGTCAATAGTCCATCTGTGTTTCAGTCATTCATTAACAAGGTCTTCAGAGACATGCTGAACATATCTGTGATCGTATACATTGATGATATCCTGATCTACTCCAACACTCTTCCTGAACATATACGACACGTCTGAGCAGTTCTTCAGCGCCTGATCCAATACCAGTTATACGCCAAGGCTGAGAAGTGCGAATTCCATACCACCTCCACCACATTCCTAGGATACATAATCAGTCCCGGAGGGGTAGCCATGGACGAGAGGAAGGTCAACGCAGTGCTTAACTGGCCTGAACCCACAACCCTCAAGGAATTGGAACGATTTCTGGGATTCGCTAATTTCTATAGGAGATTCATTAGGAACTTCAGTACTGTGGTTGCTCCGCTTACCTCACTGGTCAAAAAAGGAACTCACCGATTACAATGGTCAGAATCCACCAACAAAGCTTTCCTAACCCTGAAACAACGATTCAGTAACGCGCCCATCCTCTGTCACCCTGACCCCTCATTACCTTTCATCGTCGAGGTGGACGCATCTAACACAGGTATCGGCGCTATCCTGTCACAACGCCCAGATCCTGCAGCTAAACTCCATCCCTGTGCCTTCTATTCCAGGAAACTCAACTCTGCAGAGCGTAACTACAGTGTCGGGGATCGGGAACTCCTTGCCATGAAGGCAGCCTTCGAGGAGTGGAAGCACTGGCTAGAGGGAGCCACACATCCGTTTACCGTACTAACAGTATCTTGTCGAGGTTACCTTTCATTGTCGAGGTGGACGCATCTAACACAGGTATCAGCGCTATCCTGTCACAACGCCCAGATACTGCCGCTAAACTCCATCCCTGTGCCTTCTATTCCAGGAAACTCAACTCTGCAGAGCGTAACTATAGTGTCGGGGATCGGGAACTCCTCGCCATGAAGGCAGCCTTCGAGGAGTGGAGGCACTGGCTAGAGGGAGCCACACATCTGTTTACCGTACTAACAGATCACAAGAACCTGGAGTACTTACGTACCGCTAAACGCCTTAATCCCCGTCAAGCTAGATGGTCCCTATTCTTCACTAGATTCGACTTCTCCGTAACTTACCGACCCGGCTCCAAGAACACTAAGGCGGATGCTCTTTCACGTCAGTTCGAGGAGGAGAACATTCCCCCTGATACAGAACCCATCCTACCGTTTCATGTAGTGGTTGCTCCCATTCAATGGGATATCATGACCTTGCTCCAACAACACAGGGAGCAAAACGAGAACCCAGTGGTTTGCCCAGCCGACAGAATTTTCGTCCCGGAACATCTTCGTAACCAGGTCATCAGTCAAGTTCACTGCCATCCATCATCCGGTCACCCAGGTATCACCGCCACCATCAATCAACTGGAGAACCGCTTCTGGTGGGAATCACTGCACAAAGACACAGCTAATTACATACAACAATGCATTAACTGTAGTATGAACAAGGCATCCAAGCAATCTCCCGCCAGTCTCCTGCAACCACTACCCATTCCTCAACGACCCTGGTCTCACATTGCGATTGACTATATTACGGATCTTCCCAGTTCACAAGATTATACTACCATACTCACCATCATAGACAGATTCTCCAAGGCTTGTAGACTCATTCATTACCCAAACTACCTACCGCTCTCCAGACGACAGAACACCTATGCAACTGGTCTGACTCCCTTTAAATGTGTACTGGGGTTCCAACCACCAATGTTTCCATGGTCAGGGGATCCAACAGACGTACCAGCTGTAAACGATTGGATGGCACGCAGTGAGGAGGTGTGGAATAGGGCCCATGTTCACCTGCAACACGCTGTTAGGAGACAGAAGGAGCAAGCGGACCGCAGAAGGTGCCCAGGTCACAACTACCAGCCAGGTCAATGGGTGTGGCTATCAACACGGGATCTCTGTCTCCGGCTTCCTTGCCGCAAACTGAGTCCAAGGTACGTGGGACCATTCCAAATCACTAGACGAATAACTCCAGTTTCCTTCCGGTTGGCACTTCCTAACACATATCGTATTTCTCCTACCTTTCATGTATCCCTGCTCAAGCCCGCTGCTGGTCCCAGAGACGAGGGAGAGGGGAGGTCCCGTCCACAGGCCCCTCAACCCATCATCATAGAGGGCGAGGAGGCTTACCAAGTCCGGGAATTACTCGATTCCAGACGTCGGGGAAGAATTCTACAATATCTGGTCGACTGGGAGGGGTACGGTCCAGAGGAACGCTCTTGGGTAAACTATGAGGATATTCTAGACCCCAATCTTATCGCTGAGTTTCATCGCTCACACCCTGAAAGACCGGCCCCTCGACCCCGTGGTAGACCCCGACGTCGTGTGCCTCCTCGCGCCAGGATTCGCTCGCAGGGGGGGGGCTCTGTCACAGAGATGAACCCCGTGATTCCCTCTGCTGGCCAGCAGAGAGCACCCTCACCTGAATATTGACACACACGCATCCATTTATTCACTTACACTGACGACACTACATTTCCCATGAGCCCCGTCCTTGGACACTGATCACCTGCACAGGTGCCACTCATCAGGACTGTGCATATAAGCTGGACTTCCACAAGAGTTCAAACGCGAAGTCTTGATTTGCTGTGTCTGTCATTTCTGAGCGTTATTACCCATGTTTGATTTCCTGTTACCGATCCTGCTTGATATCCTCTACGTACCTTTGCTGCCTACCTACCAACCCCTTGCTTGGTACTTGATTTTGATTCTCTGTTCTTCCCACACTGTTGATATTGCTGGTTCTGACCATTGCCTGTATGACTACGAGTCTTTACAATAAAGCCTGCATTATGGATCCCATGTCGAGTTCTGGTTCATTACTGTATGTATGTGGAAGAATTGACAATAACGCAGACTTGACTTAATCCCGCTCCCACTGAATTTCTGACCGTTATTGGCCGCCCCCATGATTTTTGTGTCCAAACCCGCCCGCTCCCTGCGAACATTCTAATATTGCATAATTTTCGCGCATCAGGGAGCCGTTATCAATTCGCAGAGTATTTAAAACTCTCTCTCCTCAAACCCGTGATCAGTCAAATCTGATTCCTGCAGCTCGTGTTGAATGCAGGCCTGCTTATCACTTAACACTGATTACTGTCAGAATTTCAGAATCCTTCTTCATTTGAATTAAGAGTATAATAATTGAACTGTATAAAGTGTCAAAAATCGGACTTTAGCAGCTCTTTTTACTTTGAGATTTTTTTGAGGTTAAGTAGAGATTTTTTAAATCTTAAGATATAGTTTAACAGCTAATACTGTTTTTGAAATAAAATCTTTGCATATCCATGACAGGAAACACTGGCATCTAACAATGCCTTGAAAATAAATCATATAAATAAAGCAAAATAGGAAATAAAGCATGAGCCCCATCAAACTGATCGTGTTGCAACAATATATAGTGATATTCTCAATGTTACCCAGAAAACGGGATACAGGTTTAACTCATTCGAAATGTTACACTATCAGACATGCAAAAGAAATCTAATGTATCTCTTGCTCTGGCGACTGTGTATAGACCACCAGGGCCGTATACAGAATTCCTAAAAGAATTTGCAGATTTCCTCTCAGACCTTCTGGTTACAGTTGATAAGGCGCTAATCATGGGAGATTTTAATATTCACGTTGATAATACAAATGATGCATTAGGACTTGCGTTTACTGACCTAATAAACTCTTTTGGAGTCAAGCAAAATGTCACCAGGCCCACTCATCGTTTTAATCATACACTAGATTTAATTATATCGCATGGAATCAATCTTACTGCTATAGATATCGTACCTCAATGTGATGATGTTACAGACCACCACCAAAGACAGATTCGCAAATAACCTGCCTGATCTATCTCAACTGCTATTTGTACCCAAAAATACACATGAATTAGAAGAAATGACTGACAACATGGGCACTATTTTCTCTAATACATTAGAAGCTGTTGCCCCCATCAAATTGAAAAAGGTTAGAGAAAAACGTACTGTGCAATGGTATAACAGTAATACTCTCTCAAGAAAGTAACTCGTAGTCTTGAACGCAAATGGAGAAAAACTAACTTGGAAGTTTTTAGAATTGCATGAAAAACAGTATGTCCAGCTATAGACAGGCTCTAAAAACTACTAGGGCAGAGCATATACACAAACTCATAGAAAATAACCAAAAAAATCCAAGGTTTTTATTTAGCACAGTGGCTAAATTAACAAATTACCAGACGCCACCTGATTCAAATATTCCACCAACGTTAAATAGTAATGACTTTATGAATTTCTTCACTGATAAAATAGATAACAATAGAAATACAATAGGGAATGTAGATTCTACAGCATGTAACACTTCAGTTTCATCCATCGCACCCAAAGATAAACTGCAGTGCTTTACAAATATAGGACAGGAAGAGTTAAATAAACTTATCACTGTATCTAAATCCTGTACCCACTAAATTACTGAAAGAGTTGTTACCTGTAGCCGAAGAACTGCTTCTCAATATTATTAACTCGTCGTTATCTTTAGGTCATGTCCCTAAACCATTCAAGCTGGCGGTTATTAAGCCTCTTATTAAGAAACCAAAACTAGATCCTAGTGAACTGGCAAATTATAGGCCTATTTCAAATCTTCCATTTATGTCAAAAATTTTAGAAAAAGTTGTGTCTGCTCAATTGAGCACCTTCCTGCACAAAAATGATCTGTATGAAGAATTTCAGTCAGGTTTCAGGCCCCACCATAGCACAGAAACTGCACTTGTTAAAATTACAAATGACCTGCTTCTTGCGTCAGATCAAGGCTGCATCTCATTTCTAGTTTTACTTGATCTTAGTGCTGCGTTCGACACCATAGATCATGACATACTCATAGATCGATTACAAAGCTATACAGGTATTCAAGGGCAGGCTCTAAGATGGTTTAGATCCTACCTGTCCGATCGCTACCCTTTTGTTTACTTAAATGGGGAGTCATCTCATTTATCATCAGTAAAATATGGAGTGCCACAAGAATCCGTCCTAGGTCTCCTTCTATTTTCAATATACATGTTGCCCCTTGGTAATATTATTAGAAAATACGGAATTAACTTCCACTGTTATGCTGATGATACTCAGCTATATATCTCAAAGAGACCAGATGAAACCTCTAAATTATCTAAGCTAACAGAGTTTGTTAAAAATGTAAAAGATTGGATGACCAATAATTTTCTCCAATTAAATTTCGGATAAGACAGAGATATTAATTATTGGACCAAAAAACACTACACAGAATCTTGTAGATTACAATCTGCAACTAGACGGATGTTCTGTTACTTCTTTTACAGTCAAAAATCTGGGTGTTATATTAGACAGCAACTTGTCTTGTGAAAATCATATTTCCCATGTTACAAAAACTGCATTCTTCCATCTTATAAACATTGCCAAGCTACGAAACATGTTGTCTGTTTCTGATGCAGAAAAGCTAGTTCATGCGTTCATGACCTCTAGACTGGACTATTGTAATGCACTACTAGGTGGTTGTCCTGCTTCTTCAATAAACAAGCTACAGGTAGTCCAAAATGCAGCAGCTAGAGTCCTTACCAGGTCAAGAAAATATGATCATATTACTCCAATTTTACAGTCTCTTGCACTGGCTACCTATTAAGTTCCGTATCAGTTACAAATTATCATTACTTACCTATAAGGCCCTAAATGGTTTAGCTCCTGCGTACCTAACTAGCCTTATACCAAGCTACAATCCATCACGCTCCCTAAGGTCACAAAACGCTGGACTTTTGGTAGTTCCTAGGATAGCAAAGTCCACTAAAGGAGGTAGAGATTTTTCACATTTGGCTCCCAAACTCTGAAATAGCCTTCCTGATAATGTTCAGGGTTCAGACACACAATCTCTGTTTAAATCTAGATTAAAAACGCATCTCTTTCGCCAAGCATTTGAATAATCTATCTTAAATTGTGAGTATAGTTGTATCTGATCAAATGTGCATTCTTATTCTTTAGCTTGGGTTAAACTAATTAATTTTACTTTGTTGGAACAGCAGCTATGCTAATGATGTCTCTATTTGTTTCTATGTTTTGCCACGGGATTTACATCCCGTGGTAACTAGGATTTACACAAGCTCCAGTCTGGATCCAGAACACCTGAGAAGAGATGATGCTGACCCTCAGAGGACCCCAGATGATGCTGACCCTGAATCAACAACAGAACCAACTAATATTGCTACTAATATTGCTGTCACTGCATCATATAATAATAATTATTAATTATTAATAATATTAATAATGTTCATCATCTGGCTGACTACGTCTTGTATTAATTTTTCTACAAATCCTGTCATACGTGCACAAACTGACAGTCACCACTTATAAGCTATTACTAAATATTGTAGAAACATAATTTTCTGTAAAGTTGCTTTGTAACGATTTGTATTGTAAAAAGCGCTATACAAATAAACTTGAATTGAAAAACAATCATTATCATAAGTAACTGCAATTTAATTAGTTTTTTTCCTCAGTAGCCTAACTGTAACACATTACAGTTACGTTTATTTTGTAATTAAATTACGTATTTTAGTTAGGCCTATATGTAGTTAGCCTACTCCCCAACACTGGTCAGATCTGATGATAAAAGCCCATGCATGGGCAACTGAATTCTTCAAATGTTGTAATGGAAATGGCAGATGAGGGACGAAACAGCGACGTCGAAGAGAGGACCAAAACGTCCGCTAGCGAACGTCAAAAAAGTGTCAAATACAGAAGTGGATGTCTGTAAAACGTTCGCCAGCAAACGTTACACAGCGGACTAAATCCCACAAAACGTTACAAAGCGGACGTACTGCGGACCTTAAAGGGTTAGTTCACCCAAATAGCAAAATTATGTAATTAATAACTCACCCTCATGTTGTTCCAAACCCATGAGACCTCAGTTTATCTTTGGAACACAGCTTAAGATATTTTAGATTTAGTCTGAGAGCTCTTAGTTCCTCCATTGATGCTGTGTGATGCTGTGTTCCATGTCCAGAAAGGTAAGAAAAACATCATCAAAGTAGTCCATGTGACATCAGAGGGTCAGTTAGAATTTTTTGAAACATTGAAAATAAATTTTGGTCCAAAAATAGCAAAAACTACGACTTTATTCAGCATTGTCTTCTCTTCCGTGTCAGTTGTGAGAGTTCAAAACAAAGCAGTTTGTGATATCCGGTTTGCGAACGAATCATTCGATGTAACCGGATCTTTTTGAACCAGTTCACCAAATCGAACTGAATCGTTTTAAACAGTTCGCTTCTCCAATATGCATTAATCTACAAATGACTTAAGCTGTTAACTTTTTTAATGTGGCTGACACTCCCTCTAAGTTCAAACAAACCAATATCGCGGAGTAATTCATGTACTCAAACAGTACACTGACTGAACTGATGTGAAGAGAGAAATGAAGATGAACACAGAGCCGAGCCAGATAACGAACAATAGACTGACTCTTACGAGTCAAGAAATGGTTGCATCGGTTTTCGTATCACCAGTAGTTCTTTCGGACAGTTCGATTCAATAAACTGGTTGAAGAAAACAGTTCACCGGTTCTTTTGCGCTCAACGTAATGGAGTCATTTGCGATGATTGCCCTTGATTCAAGCCTTCAGTTTACCCGCGCTCATAACACTAGCACAGAATCAGTTCAGAATCAATCACCAAAAGAATCAGTTCAGTTCAGACGCCCTGTGTGTCGGTCTGCTTCACACTGAATCAACATGCACAATATCATCAGTTCCTCGGTTCTCGAATCGGACACGTCTGACAGAAACGGTTCTTGACTCGAGAACGAGTCAGTCGTTATCTGTTCGTAATCTGGCTCGGCTCTGTGTTTTACTATTTGGGTGAACAAACCCTTTAATGGCTCGGGGGTAGCCAAGTCTGCATTTTTTTTGTCTTCAATGTTAAATGGGTTGATTTTCCCCGTGGGTTAAAGGTTTGAAATGTCACTTAATTACATGTGATTAAAAAGCTTGTATTGAAACATTTTGAATTCTGCCTATGATAAAACTATACTAGATGTTAAGTTTTGTGAAGGAGGGCCACTGGTAGGAAAGCTTTTAAAGCCCAGTTTATACTTCTGCGTCGAACCTACGCTGTAGGCCATGTGTAGTAAGCTGTAGCCTGACGTGCACCTCTCCAAAAATCTGACAGGGCATCAATTATACGTGGATAGCAAGCGCTGTGATTGGTCTGCTAGAACCCCTCCCTCCGTATGTACCTGAGTTTTGTGTGTGTTTATGTGCACTTTAAATGTATTTTAATGTTACACTGACCTCCTTATAAAAAATAAAACAAAGACTAGCTGTTAGCATGTGTACTGCACGTCGATGCGGACAACGACGCAGAAGTATAAATGAAAACTGACTCATAGCCTACGGTGTAAAGGCTACGGTGTAGGTCCAACGCAGAAGTATAAATCAGCCTATAGCTTTGTTTATGATCAATATGCATAACAGTGACCGTAAAATATATAATATATTTATATTTTAGGTATGGAAATGTATATGGAAATGTATTAATATTTGGGATATGGTCATTGCACTACTTTGGACACTACTTTAACCACCAACCACACTCCAGTCCCCCCGCCCGCACCTACTGTCCTCTTTTTGGAAAACTATAATATGGTCAATATGGTTCATGCTCGCACAAAACTACTAGGATGGCACCTTTATGTTTCACAGACACACCCGGAAATTAATGTTGCATTGCTTTGCTTGTTAAGATAATGTAAACCCATGAGACAAGAAAAGCTTATTGAGACTTATTAAAAGCGTATTCATATTATATCTTAAAACTTCTGGTTACATGAGCCTAAATTCTTTTCAATAAAATCCATGCAAAAGTTAATATCAGATAATTTAGAATACAAATTTTTTTTTTTGCTTTGCTGTGTTTGACACATGAAAACTGTAACAATGTTTCTTATAAGATAACACGATGTAACCTCTCTCACTTGAAATGTGTCCCTACATTAAGTCCTTGAATTTGATGGTATTGGACCTGGAAAGTCCTTGACAGGTCCTTGAATTTGAAGTTAAACAATTGGTGTGGGAACCCTGTCTGTGGTTTTCTGATAGAGTTAATGATTTAAAAAAAAAAGTTTTTTTTAGTAAAACCAGGAGGCGACACAGCTTGTGACACAAGCGACAATATTTAATCAGTCTGTAATTTTCAAAACAATGAATTCAGATGTTGAAATGTTTAAATAGTGTTCCTGTAGCTCAAGTGGTAGAGCATTGCGTTAGCAAGCACAAGGTTGGGGTTCGAATCCCAGGGAACACATATTAAGAGAAAATTGGTAGACTGAATGTAAGTCACGCATCTGCTAAATTCATTAACTTCAAAAGGACCTTTAGATCCTCTCCCACTTTGCTAGATTAGTAAATTTAGTATATCATTGTAAAAATAATAATAATAATAATAATAAACTACATTACTAAAATATATTATGCCTTCTGAATATACTGACTAGCTTGTAGTATTGAGCTTTTAGAATGTTACAGACTTATAGTGAAACGAGTTGACCAAAAAAAAAACCTTTCATTTAACCCCCCTACAGCAGTCACAAAAGCAGAATGGTAATGAACTCATGTTTGTGTATGGAAAGCTGTTTTAACATTTAATCTATAAGCAGCTGTTGGGATGGTGTGGTCACTTTATTATCTTTTGGGGGGGGGGGGGGGGGGGGGACACTGCATTGCTCTACACACTGTTGTATAAAATGATTATCATTTAAAGAGTAACTAAACCCTAAACCAACTTTTTTAAGTTAATCATCTGTAAGAATGGGGCTTTATTAGTGCTGTTCATTGATTCGAGTAACTTTTTTGACATTTGAGTATAAAGGGTTTTAATTCTGGAATATATGTTGTAAAATATCTGAGTGCTGCCCTCTTCAGGTTGAACGGTGGCTACTGCAGTTAATTTTTCCTATTGGATGTTTGCGGTGACGTGAAGTAAGCGGTGGCAGGTGATGCAAGTGGTTTCCAGCTCACCACGCCCTTGGTACGAGCTACCATGCCCTTGGCAGTATAAAACCTATAAAACCATCTTGTTCCGTCAAAATCACTGTAGTGAGTCGGGAGTTGGAATTGTGAGTATTGAAAACGATCAGGATAGAGTATTTTAGCATTTATTTAGCATAGCATTTATATAGTTATTTAGATTATTTAGTGTAGCCTATGTAGTTAATTAGCATAGTTGTTAGTGTAACGTTAGTATTGTTAGAAGCATAGTTAGTTAGTAGCATAGTATTGCATGGATCAGACGCGTCCTCGCGTGGGTCTAGAGATGTGATACCCCGCGTTTGATGTATATGGCCCATAATACTATCTTGTTGATCGTTATAATAGCATACGTTTTCTGTAAAGATATGAATCAAAACAACTCACCTGTCGAGTAAAACACAAGCGAGATCGGCATCTCTTTCTAGTTGAAGTTTGTCGCGAAGCTCCATCCATCTAGAAAATGCAACACCGATATTAATCCTTGCTCCTTCTCTCCTCTTGTCCCAAACTCTTCTTGGGTCGTTTGGTTGGCCCATACGCTTACGTTTACGGGAGCTGTCCTTGTCGACAGAACCAGCGGCAGACGGTAAGCAGTAATTATGTTTCATAAATAAGTAACACAATCCACCATAAAATGTGCAAGAAGAAGTAAATAAGGAACTGCTTGAAGCAAGATAGTGGTTTGCTGGACGCTAGACACTACTTCCGCATTTGTCCACGACACTGTTGTCATGTGGTTTCTACGTCAGTAAAGGTGGTAACAAAGGGTAACTAACGTCATTGACAGGCGACTGCACTGCCCCGTGTCACTGTTTAGAATTTTCTCATAATTTACAAGTTGTTGAAAACATTAGAGATATTGTTAGTTATCAGCTGGACAAAATATATAATACTAGCCTAGTGCTTTTTGGATATTTTACTGCAAATATCTTACAAATTGTACCTTTAAATGGGCTGATATTCAGAAAAGTACATTGCTTGAGCAATGAATATAAAAACATAAAAACTCATACAAGGGTATTTCTTCTTTCATTGCTTGATTTATAAGGGCATTGTAACTGCATTTGAATGGACTTCATTGCGCAGTGAATGCTTCTGGACTCTCAAGACATGTTTTTGTTTGTTTTTTTGCAAAGTCTGTGGGATACTCCTCAGCTCTCCTATCATCTCTCAGTCCCTCACAATCACACATACAGCACAATGACATTATGCAGGGGAATGTCCTTAAATTGTAATCAAGGAAAATTCATACCTTCTTTTGTCTTGTTTATAAAGAACTTAAAAAATTGTGCTTGAACCATTTTGCACAAATAATGATGGAAATTTGCTTCAGCTTGTGTTCAGCTTGTTACAGTACTGAGTAGTAGATCATTTTAACATTTAATTTGCACAATAAATTTGACATAATACACAACAGGGATAATCTAAAAGGGATGGTTAGGGGGGATGGTGGTGTCACAGGGGAGATGCTTTTTGTCTTTTTTTTTCCACGGGGGATGCCATCCCCCCTCATTCCCCTTCATTTCGAGCCCTGTCTATAAGCCATACTAGTCTATTTTATGGTACTAGTAGTTATTTTTTAGATACTAGTATCTTTTCCATTAATTACTAGTACTTATTCATTAGGTACTGCTTATTCTTTAGCTACTAGTATTTATTCTCCAGGGACTAGTGTCTTTTGTAAGTTGCTAGTACTTATTCTAATAGTGACTAGTACTTAATTATACTCCTCTTGTTAAGAAAAAATAGAACTAGTACTTATTTTTTAGTTGATAGTAACTTTTTAGACCAGAGATATCCTGAACTTAATATATGGTAGTACTTTTTAAATTACCATTTCTAAAGAGTATGGCAACTGTATGTTGAACATTAATGAGCCAGCAACATATAGAAGAGAGATAAGACAGAAATAAGAAACAAGGAGATGGGTGTACTTTGAGGAAACCACATAGAAAAGAAACAATTATTTGTACACAAGCACATAGAAAACTTATTTTTGTCTGTCTTGTAAACAATGTTATTTTGTAAACATAGTAGCCTAATGCGCTTGTTTTCTTTTTATATATCAATATAACTAATAATGATTATGGTTATTATTTCTAAATAAAAACATTAAACAAAAAAGGAATATTACTTTTGTAATAACAAAGTTTCAATATAATATACATAACTGAGTATTTAAGAATAAATATAATAATAAATATAACTGCAAGAAACTTTAAAAAAAATGTACACTTCTCTACCCTGGAGAAAAACTTAAAGGATTTGCAAATGTTTAACTCAATGTTCTTAATTATTTTTGCTATTTTTACCCAAATTAAGGTTCTGTGAGCAATAATGAGTACTCAGTTATTGTAATTTCTTTGTCAGTCATACTCGTATCTAGAGGGCGTCCTCGCGCAGAAACTCCACAAGTGAGACTCACTGATGACCAGGAAATCCCTTATATGGACAAAGACATGTAGCTTTTGCTGCAGATGTAGTAGCTAAATGACATGCATATAGACGTTTTACTGATGAAACATGAAGAAAATAAACATTGAATGGGACAATATATGGTTTTATCTGTGCTCTTCAACACATCTTAGGTATTTTTATAAGAATAAAGTATATTTAAAATGCAATGCTAATTGACATAGTCTTTATAACTGTATAGAATAATTTAAAGTGGCATGACTTCTGCCTCATTGTTTAATGAAACCCTGTCCGATCTTAAAAATAAGTTATTTCAATGAATCGACTGAAGAGAATTTGGACTAAAACATATCATTAGACTTTTGTTGGACAACAGGTTTGTAATCTTTCCTTGTGTTTTATGGTAACCAATAAGCAAGATAGGCTAACATACAAAGCCAGTTAGCCTTACTTAACAATCATATTAATTCAGCATATTACATTTACATTTATTCATTTAGCAGACGCTTTTATCCAAAGCGACTTACAAGTGAGGACAGTGGAAGAAATTAAAAACAACAAAAAGAGCAATGATATATGAGTGCTTCTCAGTTAGCTTAACACAGTACATGTAGCAAGGGCTTTTAAATAATATAATAAAGACAAAGAAAACAGATAGAATAGAAAAGGAATAGAGCAAGCTAGTGTTAGAGGTCTTTACATATATATATATATGTATATATATATGTATGTATATATATATATATATATATATATATATTTGGAGAGTAGATTAGTATGAGTGGTTCTAAACAAACAGAAATTACAACAACCTATAATTCAATCTTACTATAAATAATACAATTACAATAATAATAATTACAATAACAATAATATAAACTCACTCTGTTACTTATACATAATATATTTATACTTAAATATAATAGCAATATAGCATAGTATCAAATAAGTGATTTAATGATCGATGTACAGACTAGATTAGCACTTGTGAAAATAGCATCACGTCCTCTGACACGTGAGCTAGGAGGAACAGATAAATATGGCTTAAACACCACAAACATCCCATTTATTCAGTAAATAATACTATACACATACTCAAAGTGACTTAAAGTTTACAGTATTATACACCGATATTGTTATTTAACCATCTCTCATATGTATACACTGGTGCCATATGGATGATGAAATACACAATGTGTGTGGCGCACATGCACAATTATAATTAGCAACTAGCGATAACACAAACTTATGCCTTCAAATACAGCAACTTAAAGATAATTAATAACATACTGTAAACACAATCACTCACTTGTATATGAACGCACTAAGTAGAAAAACAACAACTGCGAATAATGTCAATGCTCTGAATTGTGTCCTGTTAGTACTGTTAAAGGGGTCATATGATGCTGCAAAAAAGAACATTATTTGTTGTAATTAAATATGTTTATGCGGTTTTAGGTTAAGGGTTTCCACATACTGTACATTATTGTTTCTCCTCTTTGCCCCGCCTTCTGAAACACATCGATTTTCACAAGGCTCATCTCTCTGAAAAGTGAGGTGTGCAGTGATTGGCCAGATATCCAGTGCAGTGTGATTGGCCGAATGTCTCAAGCCTGTGATGGAAATGTTACGCCGCTTAACATATTGTGATGCTTTGTGCAGCTGGATCGACGAGACAAAAACATAAATCCCATTATAAACCTGATATAAACATGATTACTAGTTGTGTTTTCTTTTAGAAGGCAAAAACAAAGTAGTTTCACTTTCTCAACAAAACAGCACAGTGGCCTTGAGTGAGCAGAGGCCGGGGGCCTAGAGTGAGCCGTGGCCGGCTTGAATGAGCAGAGGCGGGCGACTTGAGAACAGTGCGGTAGGCGGATTCTATGAAGGAGCGTACCTTGGTCTTGCAGCAACCACATGTGACGACCCTGGGCTGGACGTCCACGGTGAAAGCCTATTCAGTGATCCACAGTGCAAAGTTGATGTATTTCCTCAGCGGCCAGCACGGATCAGCCTCAGGCATGAAGAAGCAAATAATGTCCTCTTTTGAAGGGCCAAACATAGTTTCGCTTCCACAGTAAAACACACAGCGTCTATACGACATGCTAGCAGCAGCAACAACAATACTACAATATTTTCTTTGTATGTACATCGGGATGGCGTTATGCAAATATTCCTACATACTGACGTAGATATGTGGGGGCGTGTCAGCACGAGTCATTTCAGGGGGCTATGGATGAGTGTTAACTTTTATAAAGAATATCTCTTTTGATTTGAGACTTTTAGTCTTTGAAACTTTACAAATTTTCTTTTATTCACCATGAGCTTGTAACATCCCAAAAAGAAAGGAAAATTTGAAATCACATCATATGATCCCTTTAAATGGATTGTTAAAGGGAAATGCTGAGTCATCAGTGCAATACCTCTTAAAGTCACAAGGGGGCACTAATGGCCCCGGTATACTTCAAACAAAGTTCTTTTTCGTTCTTCATTTGGGGGCAAAAAGAAGTTCGAAAAAGGCTGAGCTGGTATACTGTTTTTCGAACATTCCAAAACCCTCGCACTGCTGGAGGCGGGATATAGATTAATATAAACATGTGTTGTGATGCTTGTAAGTATGCCCTAGACACAACAACTATGAAATTATAAATTGTCACAATCTAGGTGTGAGATGGTCACCAATGGTCAGAATATTATAGACAAAAGAATAATAATTAGCAGCAGTTCAGAGACAAGTATCATGTTTGCAATACAAAAGAACCATACCGTTTCCATAATCAGTCCTTTATGGGAAGTATCTCATAGTCTGAAAACTTTAGCATGATGTGGAAAAAAATATTATAAATATATAGATGTAAATATATAGAGTCAGTGTGTTACTTTATTAGTGTTCAATTATTGTTTTTAATGGATAAATTGTAACCCCTTTTTATATTTTATGTGGTGTCATGATTTACTTTTGATAAAAAACTAAGGATTATTATTGTATGTTCGTTTGGTATTTCATTTATTGTATAGCCTTTAAATTCGCTTATTGAAAGAACAACAACAGCAGCAGCAGTATGGTGTAACATTTATTTGAAACACATGTATTAGGTACTTGCTATCTTATATCTTTAAACTCTTTCCTTTCAGCATAAATGGCTGCCCACTGCTCTGGGTGTGTGTTCATGGTTTGTGTGTGTTTACTGCTGTGTGTGTGCACTTTGGATGGGTTAAATGCAGAGCAGGAATGCTGAGTATGGGTCACCATACTTATATACATGTCACTTTCACTTTCATTCTTTTCATGGCTTTAGAAAACTTGTCTGGAATGTTTCTCTGCATCGCTTTTTGCATAGCTCCAGGTCGTCAGCCCCAAGTTTGTAGCAATATCTTTCTAGGAATTAAATGCTTTCTTTGAATCTTTAATGTCTCTCTGCGAACCATTGTACAGGTGTGGACATATTTGTGCCAGCTCAGCTATTCGTCACTCCAGTGTATTTAGGAGATTCTGTTCTATTTTCGGACCTCTGTTAAATTACAAAGGTACCTCGGAAAAAAAAATTGCATGTCAAAGAAGGTGTAGTTCCAGAACACTCCCACCAATTGCATAACCGCCATGGACCAATGGAAGCTCAAAGGATTTTTAGGAGCCAAAATGGACTCCCCCAGAAAGTTTGCTTTGGTGAGCTGTTTCAAACTGGCGAAACGAACTCAAAATGAACTTCGGCCTGATTTTGTTTGAAATTACGTTTGAAATTACGTTATTTTGTTTGAAGTCATATCAGTTCGTTCTTCGATTTATTTTGAAGTATACCAGGGCCTTAATGGCTCTATACATTGCCAGCCTTTTCTATAGAAAACATACTAGTATCTAATGATTAAGTACTCTATTGTTACTAGTACTCAATAAAAGTATTGGTAACTTTATAAAAGACACTAGTACCAAAAGGATAAGCAGTAAGCACTAGTAGTTAAAGAATAAGAACGAGTACTTAATAGAAAAAAATATTAGTATCTAAAAAATAAGTACTAGTAACATTTAATTAGATGCTAGTGCAATTTACAGATTAAATGTTAAAACGGCTTGCCATAGTGTGTGCGCACATCTACGTAAAGCTATTCATCCACATTTGATTAAATTAAAACCCAGCAACATAACTGTAGCTATATAACTTTACAACAGCAACAATGCTTAAACAACAACATAAGCAAAACAGCAATAATTAAATGACATCAAAACAAAAGTTTCAAAAATGCTCTCTAATAGCTCTCGTGGTAGCTACTTTGATGTCATACACAGAACAGTCAGTGCTATGCTTCAAGTCAAACACCGAGATGCTGAACTTATTGAAGTGTAGTAAATAAATATCACATTTGCAACCGGTCAGTGTTAAACAAATATGCTGGGAAATCACTTATAGGCGTTCTGAAGAAGAAGGAAAACCTCAAGTAAATACTTTCTGTCCACCTTGTTGACACGCCTTCCGCTGAAGCAGTTGAAGCAAAAACTTTTTTTTTTGTGGCAGCATCTTCGAGTTTGGTTTCATT
This sequence comes from Carassius carassius, assembly GCF_963082965.1. Classification (NCBI taxonomy): domain Eukaryota; kingdom Metazoa; phylum Chordata; class Actinopteri; order Cypriniformes; family Cyprinidae; genus Carassius; species Carassius carassius. The sequence continues at coordinate 12,033,116 of NC_081756.1, forward strand.
TCACTGTAGACCACCACAGCAACTGAAAGCAAGGTAAATCATTCGTTTATTTACTAAGATGTCGAAATGTTTCAATCTAGTTTATATTTGTCTTAAGAAATCTTACCAAAAACCCAGCGAAATTTAACTAAATAATTGCATGATAAGGATTTGTTTCTTTAAATGATCGAGTGCTAAATGCGAAAAGATTTTTATGAGACCCTGCTTAGTCTCGATTGTTTAATTATCGAAATATTTTACTTTCACAATAATCACACAATCTGAAGTATGATCGCATTATATGCTACTTAATGCTTATATATAAGAGTAGACTACATTTTCATGAAGTTGTAGGCCTATTTTATCTCTTAAATTGTCCAATCAGTTATTTTCCTCTTCAGTACTAATCTCATTATGGGAACAATGAACTGTACCTTTAACCTTAACATTCAAAACTCTATAGCTTTTAAGGGAGTTAATGACAAGCTCGGAATTCAGTTTACATTTCAATGGGATATAGAATGTGCGGAAGAAATTTGTAAAAAAAAAAAAAAAAAAAAAAAAAATTCCAAATAGGTTGGCAACTCTAAACCTGAAGTTCTTTATTCTAACAAATAAAGCATGATTTGTTATTTTAAAGGGGTCATATGACGTTGCCAAAAATAACATTATTTGATGTATTTGGTGTAATGCAATGTGTTTATGCTGTTTAAGGTTCAAAAACACATGTTTTGGTCCCAGACTGTCCTTGCAAAGTTGGAATTGCCCCACTTTATAGACAATGTAATTGTACGCTACTCTTCCTTGAAACGGTCCTCATTCTCCGTAAAATGGGCTGCACACATCTGAATATTTGGGTTGAACTGTTCCAGAACAGTGTTGTAGGTACTTAACTACTGATTTCTCTCTCTCCCTTCACCCCACATCCCCTCCCCCACCCTTGCTTCCTCCCTCCCTCCATCCCTTACAGTCATGGCAGTACAATCTACTACTATTGTGACAACCCAGCATGTCTCATCTGGTACCTGGACTACAGGCCTCTGTGACTGCTGTTCTGATATGGGAACTTGTAAGTCACCTACTGACCCATGAATTTCACGGATCCCTTTTCTTTGTTGTAACTTGTTTGAATGGGAAATCCTGCCTGATCCCAAACCTGTTCTGATGTTATGAAATCTATAACTTCCGCGTAAAAGCTGGGAATTACTGCAAAAAGTATGCACACCTTCTTGTTAAAGCACAATATGTAATTGGAAAAAATAAATCATTAATGTAGGTCAACTTTATGATATCATCTAGTTAACTTTAGAACATCTTTCATTTCTTAACCACAGTGTGTGTGTGTGTTTGTCAGATGTCATGTTCTACATTTGTGTTTTTGTATATATATATTTATACACACACAGACAGACAGACAGATAGATAGATGGATAGATCAGATTGATGATACTTTAGAAAATGCTAAAATGCAGCACCAGCAAGATCTGTTCAACCTCAAACTTGGACGAAGGTGTAAAAGAGCTTATCTTTAAATTTACTGCAGGCCCAGAACTAAATCAACCCTCCTGTGTGTTTCAGGTTGTTGTGCCCTTTGGTGTTTCCCCTGTATGCAGTGTCAGACTGCATCTCAGTTTGGCTGGTGTTTCTGCATGCCCTTGCTGGACTGCTGTCTGCTGGTTTCTTGCTGTCTGCGTCAGAAAATGAGAGAGCAATATAACATTAATGTGAGTTCATACACACATGAAATTGAGAGAAGGGTGATTTATAAAAAAAAAAGACAGGGTTCCTAAAAGCATGACTTTAGTCAAGTAGGCTACTGTGTTTGTTCTACAAACAGCATTGTCATGACGTCATTAGTCACATTGCATTTATGGCTGCATGTGTACAATCTAAATTAAAATCCTTTCATCATTTACTCACTCTCATTTTGTTCTAAACCTGTATAATGATTTGTGATCTGTGAAATACAAACTGAAGAATAATTTGACTGTTTATGTCCATTTAATGTGGGTCCAGAACATAATTGGTTCAAAATGTTCATCATTGGTTCAAAATATGTTAATTTGTGTTTTGCGGAAGAAAACAAGTCATACAGGTTTGGGACAACATGAGGGTAAGTAAATGATGACAAAAGTTTCATATTTTGGTGAATGGTCCCATTGTGACTTATGTTATGCCAATCTCTAAAGTGTCCTTGAAAACGTGTATACAAGGAATTTCAATTTGGATTTGAATTTGTACTTATTTGGATCTGTTTCTTTAATAAGTGCTTTAACTACTACAACTACAAGTTAACCTGTTAACTGTCACCCCGTCCCGAATACGGGACGCCTACATTGACTATACTATATTACAATCAAATCTAATCTAATCTTGACAAACTATATATCGTTGGAAAGGTCTAAGACTCCCAAATATATATTTTACCAATATTTTTTGTTAAAAATTATGTAGGAAAAGTAATAGATTAATTTATGACAAGAGTGTACCCTCAGAAATCTACATTACAAAAGGAGTTTTGACCTTTGTTTAAAAAAAAAACGTCCTCGTTGCCTTTTTTTCTATCACATTTTAGAAATCATCAGAAGTTATATATCACTTGAAAACATAAAATCTCAAAATTCATCCTTTAAAACCCATTTTAAAATCAGACATTACATTACCATGTAAATGGCACATCAAAATCATGTTACAAAATGTTTTCAGTCATGAATTACAAAAATTTAGGTTTGTGTCATGCACATTCAAGTCTATCTTCAAAAACGTGAGTGACAGTTAAGGGGTTAACTGTGAAAACCACAGGTAAGATTTCATTTCCCCATTTTCACCCGATATAATTCACCCACTTCTAGTTTTTTGAAAAACAGAAGAACAGATGTTTGTAAAGTTGGTTCCCAGTGAAAGACAAAGAGAAGTGGCAGTTGTTTCAAAACCTGTTAAATCATACAATTTAAAAATTCAAAAACTGCTTGTGTCTTTAAAAATGTATTTGGACCAGAGCTGCGAGTGATGCAACTTCAAAAATGCATCTACACTGCAAAACTGCTAATGGCTACTTTTCACAAATTTAGTCATCACAGCAAACATGAAAAAGTTGTGTATTACAGGCTACACCTTCAGTGATTGAACATTGTTTTTGTGTCTATGTTTACAAGGTTAAAGAGTTTATGTTTTTAATATTTGTGACCCTGGACCACAAAACCAGTCTTAAGTGAAAATTTTTCGAAATTGATATTTATACATCAACTGAACGCTGAATAAAAAGCTTTCCATTGATACATGGTTTGTTATGATAGGGAGATATTTGGCCAAGATACAACTATTTGAAAATCTGGAATCTGAGGGTGCAAAAAAATCTAAATACTGAGAAAATCACCTTTTAATCTGTCCAAATTATGTTCTTAGCAATGCATATTATTAATCAAGAATTAGGATTTGATATATTTACGGTAGGAAATTTACAAAATATCTTCATGGAACATGATCTTTACTTAATATCCTAATGATTTTTGGCATAAAAGAAAAATCGATAATTTTGAACCATACAATGTTTTTTTGGCTATTGCTAAAAATATACCCCAGTTTTGTGCTCCAGGGTCTTATTTATAAAATACCATATAGTTCAGTAAGCACACAAATAAGAATGCAGTTTTCCCTAAATATCAGCACAATTGCAAATGTGATATTGATTATATATAACACTTCTTTAAACACTATATTGTCTGTTTTGATCTATTTGGCCAATGAAAAATTGTTCCAAGCCATTGTGCATCTCAGAAACAGAGCGGTGTTTTGGTTGTGAATGAATCTGCGTTTGAATGCATTGGGTGAATCTGTGATTACTGACCCATTTCTAAAGACAGTCACTTGCTTCATTCCTGAATTAATCAGCCATTTAAAGGCAAAGACAGCGACCCCCTACTGGCAGAAGGAGCTCCTAAAAAATGTAAGCATATAGCCCTGCCTTTATGGTAGTAGAGCATAACCACATAAAAGCCTGAGTGCTTACAATAAAATCACTGAAGTATTTCATCTATGTCAGAGGCACTATAAACCTTCATTAATGATTGAAGTGTACTATGACATTAGTCTTTAGCCATGTATAACCAGGGTCTAAAACGTACTTTTTGCCACACCTGCCAATGGCCGTTGACATGATAAAATTTACTGGCCCCAAATTTTTTTTTTACTGGCCATGAAACTTTTTGGGGCAAAAACAGGCATTTATTACTACTACAATGACTTAACATATTTACAGTGTTTTGAATTTGTCCTGCTGGTCGTTGAGAGTGTTGAGAAGAGTTGAAATCAGGGCAACTTTATGGTAATGAGCTATGACGCAGTTCGGCAGCAACCAATCGGAACGTAGATGTCAACCGCTTGAGAGGATTCCAGAGAACGCAGCTCTGACCACATTAGTTCTCAAGCAAAATAGAAGACAGATTGATTATTGCTGTGGCGGGTTTGAGATAATCTATGATGTGTCCCTGTTTGTGTACAGGGACATAAAAAATACATAAAAAAACTAAAAATGATACGTGGACCAAGGTGTCTGAGATTGTTCATGTTCCTGGTGAGTTGCTGATGTGCAGTAACGATATAGGAATAGTAATCTAATGATATAATACATAATAGTACAGTAGTCCCAGTTTACTTTTAAACTAATTTCCCTGATTATATTTACATTAAGTAATGTTTATACTTCATTATATTTACTTAGGCTTAGTAACATTTTCAATGCAGAAGTTTTACTTGCATCAGAGTATTTTTACAGTGCTTTGTACATTATACAGAGCCCCGCACATGACATGCAAGAAAAAATAAATAAATTGTGCACACGATTTAGCAAATCGAGGGAACGCAATAGTAAATCGTGCACACAATTTATAAATCAACTGAACTAAATAGTAAATTGAGGGAACTGTTGCAAGAATTTGATCTGCGTCAGAGAGTCAGAGCGCTCACGGATCTTCCTGCAGCGTTGTGAGCAGGACAGGCCAGAGTGTTTTTTGACGCTCTCGACAGCGGCGGTGTAAACACACAGTACTCGCCAACGCTATTTAAGGAAATCATGCCAGGAATAGAAGACCTACAATAATCATCTCACCTTAGCCTGTTGTATCCTTAACATGTGTTAACCTCAGTTGACCTTTGATTTTAGTATGTTTTTTGAAGGGTGCACTAGTTTCAACATTTTCTTTTAAAATTTGCTATTTTTAGGCCCATTCACACCAAGGACGATAAGTAGTACTATAACAACAAAAATCTTGTTTAAATAAATCGTTCTAAAAGTGAAAATCTATAACCACACTGGCACAGAGTAATGATGTCACCAAATCACCTTCAGATTGACTATTTCTTCTTTTTCTGAGTCTAAGGCTGTTTCTCAATTCCAAGAAAGCAAAGAACAAATTTGCATTCTCGTGGAGACCCATCTTGACAGGTTACTTTGAAAGAATGAACTCAGAAGGACCCAAGAAAACAGGACACATCTTTGTGAAAATTGAGATGCGCTGTGATCTTGTTGCTCAATTGACCGTCAAAGTACAGTACTGGCCAGTAGACAATAAATACAACATAACACTCAAAAAGCCATATTGCGCCAGAACGCCCACCACACACCAGCTTACTGGTGGAGAGGAGACAGAGTGATGAAGCCAAACAGCAGATATGGGGATTGTTATTGTCTTTAATAATCTATTAAAGCATTTATTTCATAATATTGTGGACAGACATTATTATCGTATTATTCTTTGTCAATGTTACAATTCTCTATAACATGCCAATAAAAATACTGCAGGTTTTCCAGGTCTTCTAAAACGAAACTTTCAAATTTAAACCTTTAATTAAAGCTTCAAACTTTCAGGCTAGGCTTTCTCAAGCCAACCTCAAAGTTTGTTCAAAACTTTATTAATCTAGTTATCTTTGAAGTAATTTTTCTTGGTGTGAAAGGACCTTTAATCAACTCTCTCTCTCTAATACCACTTCAGTGTGGAGAAATGAAGTGTATCCCTTATTCCTTCATGTTCATGAACTCACATGCCTCGAAATTATGCAATATCAAGGAAAATTATAGTTTAAGTTAATTGATTAGATATTACAAATATGTGGTATAGTAAGACATAACGTTCTGCATATTTATTGGTGCCATGTGTAACCAGGGCCTAAAACATACTTTTTGCCACACCTGCCAATGGCCGTTGACATGATAAAATTTACTCACCAAAAAAAAAAATTTCTACTCGCCTTGAAACTTTTTGGGGCAAAAACAGGCCTTTATTACTACTACGTACAATGACTTAACATATTTACAGAGTTTTAATTTTTTGTCCTGCTGGTCCATTTACCCTATTATAGCCGTTTAACATTAAAGTATAACTGAAAGCAATTATTTTTAATATTTAATAGGCTCTGAAATATATAATATATAATAAATAATAGTACAGTAGTCCCAGACTCCCAGTTTACTTTTAAACTAATTTCCTTGATTATACTTACATTAAGTAATGTTTATACTTCATTATATTTACTTAAGTAACATTTTCAATGCAGAACTTTTACTTGCATCAGAGTATTTTTACAGAGCTTTGTACATTTTTAGGTAAAGGATCTTAATACTTTGTCCACAACAGTATTTAATGAGGTTAACTTATCATGTTACCCTCATTGTGGTTAGTCTGCACAAGATAAACAAGCTTGTTTGCTTTGCAGCCAATTTAAATGCAAGATAAGAATTTGATCTGCGTCAGAGAGCGCTCATGAATCTTCCTGCAGCGTTGTGAGCAGGACAGGCCAGAGCGTTTTTTGACGCTCTCGACAGCGGCGGTGTAAACACACAGTACTCGCCAACGCTATTTAAGGAAATCATGCCAGGAATAGAAGACCTACAATAATCATCTCACCTTAGCCTGTTGTATCCTTAACATGTGTTAACCTCAGTTGACCTTTGATTTTAGTATTTTCTTTTAAAATTAGCTATTTTTAGGCCCATTCACACCAAGGACGATAAGTAGTACTATAACAACAAAAATCTTGTTTTAAAAAATCGTTCTAAAAGTGAAAATCTATAATCACACTGGCACAGAGTAATGATGTCACCGAATCACTTTCAGATTGACTATTTCTTCTTCTTCTGAGTCTAAGGCTGTTTCTCAATTCCAAGAAAGCAAAGAACAAATTTGCATTCTCGTGGAGACCCATCTTGAGAAGTTACTTTGAAAGAATGAACTCAGAAGGACCCAAAAAAACAGGACACATCTTTGTGAAAATTGAGATGCGCTGTGATCTTGTTGCTCAATTGACCGTCAAAGTACAGTACTGGCCAGTAGACAATAAATACAACATAACACTCAAAAAGCCATATTGCGCCAATCTCAAAGTTTGTTCAAAACTTTATTAATCTAGTTATCTTTGAAGTAATTTTTCTTGGTGTGAAAGGACCTTTAATCAACTCTCTCTCTCTAATACCACTTCAGGGTGGAGAAATGAAGTGTATCCCTTATTCCTTCATGTTCATGAACTCGAAACCTCGAAATTATGCAATATCAAGGAAATTTATAGTTTAAGTTAATTGATTATATATTACAGAAAATGTGGTATAGTAAGACATAAAGTGCTGCATATTACATTGGTGCAGAGGTATGTATATTTTTTAAAACATTTGCAACTGATTTTTGTCACTTAATTAGAAGCACCACAATTAAATTATGTCGCATGTTGCAAAGAGACTACTTAACAGACATTTTAAAGATTATTTTAAAGAGCGAAGTATTGCTGTCTTCACACTCTCTTGCATACTTGGGTCGAATACAGGAAATATGTCATGCAGAGTGATAACACCCGCAGTTGTGGGTATGGGATAAGAACTTGTTTTGGTCAAACCAGTTTATACTTTAACTAATACTAATAAACTAATACTAATATGTTTTACAAATATGAATTCAGTGGTATTATTAAAACGCTTTCTTCCTCAGGGTTCCTGCTGTGATGACTTATGCACTGTCTGCTGCTGTTATACTTGTGCCTGGTGTCAGATGTCTCGAGAAATCAAGATTCGTGCTCGTTCTGGCGCTGTAGTCACCCAGCAAATCATACACAGTTAGAGTTTTGCATGAAGTCTTGGTAGTGTGGGCGAAAAGTCATGCAGGTGGTGAAAACGGATGCCCTCTCTACCTAGTGGTGATATGTAAACAGCAAAGTCACTTCACTTCACTCATGCTTCACTGCGTGGTGTTTTTTTTTTACACTGTTTTTCTCTTATGTTCTGCAGCCAATACTCAGATGTTTGTAACTCACTTTTTTCATTCTGATAAAAATTACAAAAAAATAAGCACAACATAGACATATGTTACATGAAAAACAGATCCTTGTTGCTTCAATATGTTATAGTACAAATACAAGTTTACAATCATTCAGCTTTGGATTAGATGGAACATTTCAATGATAAAATAAGGTAATTATAAAACCTGTTCTGCCATGTTTGTTTGATTATATTTGTGCAAGTGCTAACTTACTCTGCTTAATCTTAGGTGTGAAAACAAGACCACAACTTGCGACACCATCTATTTTCATATTCATTTGTTTAAAGTGTTATTTCTATATAAAAGTCATGTACACAAAATGCAAATAAAAGACTCTTGAATTTTGAATATGGTATTTCACAGCTGCAACATACTTTGCATATTTGCAAAACTTGTAGTAAATAGTTAACATTAATCTTAGCATGTGCTGAGAATGACGTGTAATGTTGCCCAGGTAAAAATTCACTGGTTGTACACATCCTGTTTGACTCTATTTATGCTAATGAAAAAAAGCTGCTCCATTAATGCAAAATTCTTAAAACGTTTATAAATATGTATTGAGTTCCAAGTAATGAGGCATTGCCCCAGAGGCCTACAGGACCAAGTATTGTAAAAATGTTTAATTTCTCTTGATGTTCTCATGGATCAAGCTCTGTTTTCAGATGTTTATACATGTATAATATAATTTATAGCCATATGTTTTAAGTGATATAATCTAAAGATTCCAATCTAGAACGATTAAAATCTGATTTTACCTTAAATTTGCTTTACAAATATTTTGATTTTGATTTTGATTTTAGATTTGGACGAAACAAGAGAGTCGAGTTTTTCTTGAAGATACAAGCACAGAAATTGTGATGTTTTAACTGATTTGTTTTATAAACACACACATGATCACCACCTGTCAATAAAACATGACGAGTACTCATGTATAGATGGTGCACATGGTCATAAACACATAGACAAAACACCATTGTAACACACGACACTAAAATTATCAATAAAAAAAAAAATAGCATTTGATATGACACAAAACATCCCAATGTACATTAATGATATACGAAGAAACTAACCCATTCAAATAAAGTAATTGCTTTAGGGAAGTAACTGAAACTAATAAATCTATTTACTCAAGCATGATAGAATGTGCATTTATAGCAGTGTTGAACTAAGTACAAACACACACACACACACACACACTCAGTTGGTTATGGTTGAGAGATTTGGCTGTGGAAGTGACATGCAAAAGATTAAGATCACTACAACACAAAGAATGCATTCTGCGCCCTGAACAAACATAGAAAATAAGGCTCAGTATAGTCAATTATTCACAAAGAACTAAAATGGCTTTTACAAACTGTCGGAGGCAAACTATGAACAATCACTGTCCTACTTTACATCTGAATCATTTGAGCAGTTTGAACAGTTCAACAACTTAAACAGTAAATAGTTTCGTTTCATGTGAAGCAGAAGTTATACTTCTGCACTTTAAATTTTTGGACAACTTCCTATCAGTCTACTGACCTAGAGGCAGTGGGGGAAGTTCCTATAACCCACAACACTGAAGTTTTATATCTTCCCTCTATTTTACCTAGAATTTATATTTATGCCAGACTACTTTTCAGACTACAAACGAAATTAGTACTTGCACAGCACTATTGTTTTGAATCACTTTAACCACAAAACAAGCACACACAGACATAGCCGCAGACACAAACATGTTTACATCACTATCTAAATTGGGACATTCTCACACACACACACACACACACACACACACGTTTACTTACCTAAATGGTGACGTTCCATATGTGCAATGGTTTTTATACTATACAAACTGTATGTGATATTGCCCTACACCAGCCCTACACCTAAACCTACCCCTTACAGAAAACCTTCTGCATTTGTATTTACAAAAAAAAACAAAAAACTTTATTTTATTTTTAAACCAGTTTAACAAATGAGGAAGTCCCCAATGGGAGTATTTTTGAGATTTTGTTAGGTTTAGTCACTCTTGAGTACAAATTTGTCCCCAAAACATGGGTACACACACGCCCAACACGGTTTGTGTTTGCATGCTAATAATGGACTACCGTTTGTGGATTTTCACTTTTTCAGTTTGGAGTTGTGCCATCATACCATCCATTATTCTCAGGAAATGAGCAATCAAAGGCTGTCACTCCCACAGATTCTTATGCACATTCTCCACTGCTGCTTGGGAGAAAGAGAGTGGATAGACAGGAAATGTGTGCAGAGAGTGGGAGAGGTCCTGTCTGGATAAATCAAGATAAGCTCTGAGAAATTGCTTGTTTTTGAGAAAAAAATGCAGCCTGGGCAAAATGGAAGAAACAAGAGAGATGTGTTTTTCTTGAAGATATAAGCACAGAAATTGCACTTTTTTAATTGATTTGTTTTAATACTGTATATTATTTACAATCTATACCGCTGTCCTAAAACACATTCAGCTACTGAATCCACTATGTACAGATATTTTCCACAGATTAAATTCAAATGACTTCCAGTGTTAATTCCATTTAAATGGATAGTTCACCAAAAATGTAATTTTTGCTATTGCCAGTCTGTGGCAATAGCAAACTACTTTTAAGGAAAATAATAAATATATGAGGCATGGACTCCACATGCTGTACAAGAACTATATGCAAGTAGAAACTACTAATTAAGCTCAAACACCTTTTTAGACATGTTTATATTATTGAGGAACACCATTATGTCATTTTGTAACACTCCTTCAAATGTGAAGCATATCTATATTTCTTGTGTAAGGTTTCGTCAGTAATATTATTTTTCTTTCTTTCTTTTTTTTTTCTTTCTTTCTTTCTTTCTTTCTTTCTTTCTTTCTTTTTAGTAATTGTTTTGTTATTATCATTATCATCATCATTATTACTTTTATTATTACGATATTGTTTCGATTTTGAGAATAAAAACAATCAAAACATATGCATTAAATCCAGGGCGAAGGTTTCTGGGCTTAATACGCAAGTTGCGTAACGCAACGCAAATAGTCTAGATTGAAATAGGGGTCCACGCGCACCCCCCGGCTTTTTTTATGCCACCTGATTTTTTAAAATCCTTAGTGTAATGAAATAGTGTCTATTTTCATAATCTGCAATGTACCAAGCTGAAATAATGTCCTTAAGGGTTCTTTTTTAACCCTTTGCTGCACTTGACCGGAACCCGAAAAATACACAAATTATATAGAAAGTGGCATAACATTAGAAGTAAAACAACATACAGAGACAAATGAACACATTTTCCCATACAATTCTGACCCCAGGAATTTAATGGAATGGTTATTTTTGACATTTAACATATTGACCTTATTTCTGGACAAAAATAGCAAAAAATGGCCAAAGATGTGTAGAGAATCAATGATTTTTTCATTTTCTCAAGCGCATAGGGTGATTTTTTTCCACAACATGTTATTTATTTATCATTCAAGTGTCTATTTTAAGATTAAATTGGGTACCAAGCTGAAATAATGTCCAAAATGCTTTATTTTTAACCCTTTGAACCAAACCCAGAAATCTAAATATGATATAAAGTGGCATATCTTTTGATGTAAACAACTTACATAGACAAATGGACACATTTTTAAATACAATTCTGACCCCAGAAATTGTTATTTGTCATGTTTTACAACATCTTGACCATCTGTAGTAAAAAAAAAAAAAAAAAAAAAAAAAGTAGCAAAAAAAGTTCATTTGACAGCATTTTTAATATACTTAGCAGCCTGAAATAGGGTTTATTTTAACCTTTTACTTCACCTATCCTGAACCTGAAGATATTTAAAATAGTTTTACTTTTGAAGTAAACAAAACAAAGCAAATTAACTTAAATAAAAAAAATAAATAAATAAAAAACTACAGAAAAAATCCAAAAAGGTCCAAAAAGTTGACTGAGCATAAACTGCAAGTTTTTGATTTTTGGGCTTTGCAGTTGGCAGTTGGTGGTCGTCGGTTGGTACCTGCAGATCGCCATCTCCCACTGCTCTCTCTTTGGGAAAAATTTCTGTAAGTATTTGAAACTATAATTAAGATATACCTTTGTAGTCATAACTTAAAGTGATTTTTCAACAGTTTTTACTATAATCACAGGCTTTCGAAAATCGAATCTGTATTCTTGACTAGCAGCGTTGGTAGCGTAGTTGGTAGCTACTAGCTAAAGTTTTTTTTTTTAATTTTCAGGCTCAATAATTCATACATACTTACCAAGCGGAAAATTAAACATTGTTACAGCTGAAGTGCCTCCAAAGAGGATTCGTTCCCTAACATGTATTTTACATGTCTTAACTCTTTCTGAGTATGGTAATGTTACCACACTCAACACATGCAGGGGGGGAGGGCAAGGGAGAAGCTATCATATCTACACAGTATACGAGATATGAGACTCTGTGAAGACATCAGTTCACCCCATGAGGGATATTTGTGAACAGATTCCATTGTAATTAGAGGACTTGTCTTTGGATACAATTGGCTATCACCAATGCTGCTATGAAAGCTTTACAGGGAAAATACACTCACCTAAAGGATTATTAGGAACCCCATACCAACACTGTGTTTGACCCCCTTTCGCCTTCAGAACTGCCTTAATTCTACGTGGCATTGATTCAACAAGGTGCTGAAAGCATTCTTTAGAGATGTTGGCCCAAATTGATAGGATAGCATCTTGCTGTTGATGGAGATTTATGGGATACACATCCAGGGCACGAAGCTCCCGTTCCACCACATCTTAAAGATGCTCTATTGGGTTGAGATCTGGTGACTGTGGGGGCCATTTTAGTACAGTGAACTCATTGTCATGTTCAAATGATGTCCAATTGGCACTAAGGGGCCTAAAGTGTGCCAAGAAAACATCCCCCACACCATTACACCACCACCACCCTGCACAGTGGTAACAAGGCATCCATGGGGTGGTGTTGGCGCAGTGGATAAGACACATGCCTTTGGTGTGAGAGACCCGGGTTCGAATCCACTGTGAGACACCAATGTGTCCCTGAGCAAGACACTTAACCCCTAGTTGCTCCAGAGGCATGCAACCTCTGACATATATAGCAATTGTAAGTCACTTTGGATAAAAGCGTCAGCTAAATGTAAATGTTCTCATTCTGTTTACGCCAAATTCTGACTCTACCATCTGAATGTCTCAACAGAAATCGAGACTCATCAGACCAGGCAACATTTTTCCAGTCTTCAACTGTCCAATCTCGTGCAAATTGTAGCCTCTTTTTCCTATTTGTAGTGGAGATTAGTGGTACCCGGTGGGGTCTTCTGCTGTTGTAGCCCATCCGCCTCAAGGTTGTGCGTGTTGTGGCTTCACAAACGCTTTGCTGCATACCTCGGTTGTAACGAGTGGTTATTTCAGTCAAAGTAGCTCTTCTATCAGCTTGAATCAGTCGGCAGATTTTCCTCTGACCTCTAGCATCAACAAGGCATTTTCTCCCACAGGACTGCCGCATACTGGATGTTTTTCCCTTTTCACACCATTCTTTGTAAACCCTAGAAATGGTTGTCCGTGAAAATCCCAGTAACTGAGCAGATTGTGAAAAACTCAGACCGGCCCGTCTGGCACCAACAACCATGCCACACTCAAAATTGCTTAAATCACCTTTCTTTCCCATTCTAACATTAAGTTTGGAGTTCAGGAGATTGTCTTGACCAGGAACACACACCTAAATGCATTGAAGCAACTGCCATGTGATTGGTTGATTAGATAATTGCATTAATGAGAAATTGAACAGGTGTTCCTAATAATCCTTTAGGTGAGTGTAGATCGTTTACAAGTGTCAAAGGCTTCTACATCTAGTGAATCATTATCATTGAAAAGGGACTCTCTGCGCCATGTCAAATCACTGGTGAGCAGTGCGATACTGGGGTGGTGACGATCATTCACTCGGCGAGTTTTGGGTTGTGTTGGTGAGGTGGAGGTGTGGAGTGATGATGGAAGGAAGTAGCGTAGATTCCGGAAGTGATCCGGAAATGGAGGATGTGGATAGTGGAGGCGGCGAGAATGGAAGTAGTAAGTGGAGTGTAGTAGAAAATCGGAAAAGAAAGAAACAATCTTCAGAATCGGGTAGTGAGAAAGGAAATCTCCAGACTAGAAGAAGGAAAGAGGAATATAAGGTATTGTTGAAGTTTGTTGACTCTGTAAATGCGATTAATCCGTTGAAGCTGACGAAAACATTGAAAGAAATGATAGGGACAGTTGAAAGCATTACGACTTTGAGGGATGGCAATCTGTTGTTGTTTTGTAAAGACAGTAGGCAGCAAAAATCAGCTCTGGGTATAAAATCGATGATTGGACATAAGGTGTTGTGCTCGATACCGGAAGAAAAGAATTGGGTTAGAGGTGTTGTAACAGGGATTCCGACAGATGTCACGGAGGAGAAGATTAAAAGAAATATCACGGGAGCAGCAGTAAAGTTTGTTAAACGGCTCAAGTGTGTTAGAAATAACGAGAAGATGGACAGCCTCTCAGTAATGATAAACTTTGATGAAAATAAAATGCCAGAGAAAGTTTATTTAGGATTTGTAAGATATGCAGTAAGACCATACGTTCCTCAGCCGCTAAGATGTTATAAGTGTCAAAAATTCGGTCATGTAGCGGCAGTATGCAGAGGTAAGCAGAGATGTGCGCGGTGTGGAGGTGAACATGAGTACGGCAAATGTGGGCAAGGTGTAAATCCTAAATGCTGCAACTGTGGTGGGGATCATAGTGCAGGATACGGTGGTTGTCAGGTACGGAAAAAGGCAGTCAAGGTTCAAAATGTTAGAACGACAGAAGGAATAACATACGCTGAGGCATTGAAGAAAGTAAACCAGATTCCTAAAACAAATGAAAATATGAATGAAGAAATTCATTCAAAACAACAGAGTAAAGAACAAAGAGATGAAAAGGTAGTAGTGGATGATAAAGTGGCATTTGTAACATTTATCGCTGAAGTAGTGAACTGTTCAGCTCAAACTGAAAGCAGGACTGAAAGAATTAAAATCATTATCAGAGCTGCAGAAAAGTACTTGGATCTGGGGAATGTTACTGTTGACATGATAAATGAAAGGCTCAAGATTCCAACATTAAATAGTCAAGCAGTAAATAGTCAGACAACATGTGGTGGATCTTAATGGTGTTATATATTTTGCAATGGAATGCAAGAAGTTTGATTGCAAATGGACAGGAGTTTAAGAAATTTATAGCAGACCAAGAGAAAGGCCCAGATATTATATGTATACAGGAAACTTGGCTTAAGTCACAATATAACTTTCTAATACATGGATATACTACTATTCGGAGGGATAGACAACAAGGGAATGGAGGTGGAGTAGCTACTTTTATAAAGCAAGGAATCGGGTATAAAACAGTTGAGGTAGATGGGGAAGTAGAAGTTGTGGTGGTGGAAATATGGGAAGGATCAAGGTGTATTAGAGTAATTAATTTTTACAATCCATGTGATAGGTTAAGCAAGGATATTCTAGAAAGTATAGGAGGAAATGAAAGTCAAAAAATGGTGTGGTGTGGTGATTTTAACGCTCATAGTTCAATATGGGGAAGCGCAAAAACAGATTATAATGGTAAGATCATTGAAGATATGCTAGATTGGGGAAGATTAGTGTGCATTAATGATGGAAGTCATACTAGAATTGATTTGAATAAGGGAAGGCATTCGGTATTAGACTTGACAATAGTATCTGAAAGTTTAGCGAGTAAATGTGAATGGAAAGTACTAAAACAAAGTACTGTAGGAAGTGATCATTTTCCTATTTGCAGTAAAGTTGGAGTAGATATAGAACAAAGAGTGGGGGAAAGAATGCCTAGGTGGAGGTTCAAGTCAGCGGATTGTGATAAGTATAAGGAGTTATGTGGAAGCAAAATGAAGGACATTAGTAAATGTATAGAAGATGTTGATGTTTTTAATAATGAAATATGCAAGGTTCTTCAGAGTACAGCAGTAGAAGTAATAGGTAAGAGGAAGGCAGGCAGCAGGAAGAAAGTTATGCCATGGTGGAACGAGGAGTGTAGTGAGGCAACAAAAAGGAGAAATAAAGCACTCAAGAAGGTAAGAAGGTCACTTAATTATAATGATTTAATAAGTTATAAAAGGGCACAAGCTATAGTGAGAAGAGTCATTCGGACATCTAAAAGAAATTATTGGAGGGAATTTTGTAATAGAATAGGGGAAGACATTGAAATAAGTGAGTTATGGAATATGATACGAAAGATGGGAGGGATACAAAGAGATTACAACATACCTGTATTAGAATATAATAATAGACAAATTATATCTGAAAGCGGTAAAGCAGAGGTATTTGCAGAAACATTCGTTAAAATTCATAGTAATTCGAATTTATCAGAGGATGCGAGGAAAACTAGGGACCAGATACTAAGTAAATATCCTCATTTATTGGAGGAAAAGGGACTTTCAGGAAGTACAATGGATTCAGAGTTTAATTTGTACGAATTGAAAAAAGCGCTTGCAGGGGTTAAGCAAACATCTCCAGGCAGAGATGACATTTGTTATGAGATGGTAAAACATTTATCAGAGACAGCATTAGAGACAATTTTGAGGCTTTTTAATAAGGTTTGGGAGTTAGGAAAGTTACCAAATGACTGGAAGCATGGTGTCATAGTGCCAATTCCAAAACCAGGCAAAGATCATACACAGCCAAATAATTATAGACCTATAGCTTTAACGTCTAATCTATGCAAAATAATGGAGCGTATGGTCATGAGTAGATTAGTATATGTCATTGAAAGGGATAATATTTTATCACCTTATCAAAGTGGATTTAGGAAAGGACGTAATACAATGGACTCAGTACTGTGCCTGGAATCTGAAATAAGAAAGGCTCAGGTAAATAAGGAAGCTTTAGTTGGGGTATTTTTTGATGTTGAAAAAGCTTATGACATGATGTGGAAAGAGGGACTTTTAATTAAGTTAGAAAAAATGGAAATTAAAGGAAGAATGTATAACTGGATCAGGGATTTCCTGTTTAACAGAACTATACAAGTAAGAGTAAGTACTGCTTTTTCTCAGATACACACAATAGAGAATGGAACACCTCAGGGAAGCGTTAGTAGTCCAATTCTGTTTAATATTATGATTAACGACATCTTTACAAAGGTTGATAGGGGCATTGGAAGATCTTTATATGCGGATGATGGAGCACTGTGGAAAAGAGGGCGTAATGTAAAGAATGTGGAAAGATGTTTGCAGAATGCCGTTAAAATGGTAGAAAATTGGGCAAATGAATGGGGATTTCGGTTTTCAGTAGATAAAACGCAGGTAATTTGTTTTGCAAAAAGGAAAAGTAACCCTACCATTAACATCAGATTGTATGGACAAGAAGTGAAGCAAACAGCAGTTGTGAGGTTTCTGGGTATATGGATGGATTTGAAATTGAATTTTAGTATGCATATCCAGAAACTGGTTGACAAATGCAAAGAAGCATTAAATATCATGAGGTGTTTAGCAGGAGTTGATTGGGGAGCATGTCGCCAGTCTCTTAAAATAATATATTGTGCTCTAATAAGATCAGCAATAGATTATGGCAGTATGGTATATTGCACTGCATCCAAAACACAACTCGTAAAAATAGAGGCAATTCAGTCACAAGCTTTGCGAGTTTGTTGTGGAGCGTTTAGATCCTCTCCAATAACAGCAGTGCAAGTAGAGATGGGTGTAATGCCTCAAGTAATTCGTAGGCTCAAGTTAAAGATGAGGTATTTTATAAGTATAAAGGGACACTTGGACAGTCACCCAGTTAAAATGGTGTTGGAGGATTGTTGGGAATATGGACATAAAAAGTTATCAAGTTTTGGATGGAAGGCCAGTGAGGAAGCCCGGAGAATGGGATTAAGTGACTTCAATGTTGCTCCTACTGTGGCTAGGTCAGCAATTCCTCCTTGGCTTTTCCCAATGCCTTTGATTGATACTCAATTGCTTAAAGAAAAGCATAACAATACAAATGGATTAGGAAATTTTAATATACAGCAATACATTGATCAAAGTTATTATAGTGCAGTTCAAATATACACTGATGGTTCAAAAGATCCAGAATTTGGGAAAACAGCAGTAGCGGTATATATTCCACTTTTTAACATTAGAATAGCAAAAAGAATATCAGATTATCTTTCAGTATTCTCTGCAGAAATTATTGCAATATGTCTAGCACTTCAGTGGATAGAAGAAATCCAACCAACAAGGGTAGTGATATGTACAGATTCTTTATCCGCACTAAATAGCTTGGAAAGTGGAACATCATCAGCAAGGCAAGACATGATAAATGAAGTAATGCAGAGTCTTTACAGAACAAGACAGTATGGACTTCTGGTGAATCTTGTATGGGTTCCATCGCATATGGGTGTGAAAGGAAATGAGGAGGCTGATAATCAGGCTAAACAGGCATTAAATCATTCACAAATTGACATTGAAGTGGCATTAAGTAAAACAGAAATTAAAGTGATAATAGCTAAACAAATACAGGAAATTTGGCAGAAAGAATGGAATGAAGGAAAGAAAGGTAGACATTTTTACTGCATTCAAGGAAAAGTTGGGTCAGAGAGAAGAAGATTCGGAAACCGGAAAGAGGATGTTTTAATAACAAGAATGCGTATTGGACATTGTTTATTAAATCAAAGCTTACAAAGAATTGGTAAACATGAGAATGGAAATTGTGACAAATGTGGGTTAGTTGAAAATATAGAGCATGTCCTTTTAGAATGCGAAGCTTATGAAAGAGAGCGGTCCCAGTTAAGACATGCTTTAAGAAGTGTAGGAATCAATGAGTTGACACTTCAGGTTCTCCTAGGACAAGGTGCTAAACAATCAAGAGTTTATCATGAGTTATTTATATTTTTAAAGGAAACAGGATTATTTAATAGGATTTAAAACTCCATTATGTGTAAATTTTATATGGATATATATATATAATAATTTTTTTTTTTTTTTTTTTTTTTTTTTTTTTTTAAAAGAGTAGATCTAGTTTAAACTTCCTTTCCAAATATGCGCTTCACACTCCATTTCAGTAGGTGGCGGGAATGCACCTTTTAAGTTGGTTTGCCAACCGCCATTAAATCCTAGAAGAAGAAGAAGAAGATGTCAAATCACTGTCAGTTCAATCTGAAGGAGCTCCAAGAAGGTGTCCTTCTTGTTTCCCAATCAGTGCATTTTCTGTGACAAAGCAAAATCCAAGTTCAAGGGCAAGACTGAAGAGTTTACAAAGTTTCAGAGTTGGAAACACAAGGAACCAGCCTGGAAAGTTATTGAACCTAGGGCACAGGAATTAAAGAAAGAGGCTCTTTATCACAAGGTGCAGGGCAAGGACCTTTTTGCAATGGAAACTAAGTATCGTCCATCATGCAGAAACAACTTCGACACAGAGTACCAAACCCATGAGCGTGGAAGGGAGAGAGTAGAAAAGGAAGCAGACAAAACTGACAGCCTGCAGGCCCAGAAGATAGCAGCACATAACAATTCATATTGTGTGGTAAAGGATTACATTCTTAGGAATGTGATTGAATGCAAAGAAGTTGTCCAGCTAAGATCCATGTGCAACTTGTACATGAAGACATTGGAAAATCAAGGTTTTCCTAATCCTGAATACCGCAGTGAGAAATTGGCAATACGGTTACAGGGAGACAAAGACATCTCTCATGAACTCACATTCTCCAAGGTGCAACAACATGGGTGTATTAAGTCGGACCTCATATACAGCTCAGCATTAATGTAGATGAATTATAATGCAGTTGGATGTGCAGTTGGATGTGCATATAAACTTAGAACAGCTGACCAACTTCAAGAAGTAGCACTCACCCTCCATTCTCACATTATAAAGGCATTCAAAGAGTCAAAGAAGCTACCATCGACACCTCTATCGAAGCAAATAGGTGAGTTATAAGTTAATTTACTGCTTTCGAGGTCCTACATTGTCAGTGCTGAACTCTTTTTGATACAGGTAATTGGTTTTGATATTTACTAAAGCAATTTTCTGTCTTTGTAGCTCACAACCATCCTTTCCCGACTAGGACACTCAGAAACATATGACTTCAGTATGAAACTTGAGACAGCACTGACAGAAAAGACAGAAAGACCGAAAAAATTGAAATTGCTTTAGTAAATATCAAAATCAAATACCTGTATCAAAAAGAGTTCAGCATTGACAATGTAGAACCTCGAAAGCCGTAAATTAACTTATGACTCACCTGTTTGCATTGATAGAGGTGTCGAAGTGTAGCACATAGGAGGATGTGCTTTGGGAGTTTCCACTTGCTGTTAGTTGCTGCTCGACACACATCTTGTGTAATCGAATAGACCAGCCTCTGTGTCTTCTCCCATTTTTTCGCCATCAAGTGTCCCTTGCACCAATGAGCTCGGAAATTGTACAAGATGCTCTGGAAGAAGCACGTCCATCTTCACAGCATCTAGCTCCTGTGCTGTCGGGGGCCATGGTAGCTCCTTTGACTCTTTGAATGCCTTTAAAATGTGAGAATGGAGGGTGAGTGCTGCTTCTTGAAGTTGGTCAGCTGTTCTAAGTTTATATGCACATCCAACTGCTTCATCTACATTAATGCTGAGCTGTATATGAGGTTCGCATTAATACACCCATGTTGTTTTCTACTCCCTCCCTTCCACGCTCATGGGTTTGGTACTCTGTGTTGAAGTTGTTTCTGCATGATGGATGATACTTAGCTTCCATTGCAAAAAGGTCCTTGCCCTGCACCTTGCGATAAAGAGACACCTTCTAGGAGCTCCTTCAGATTGAACTGACAGTGATTTGACATGGCGCAGAGAGTCCCTTTTCAAAGATAATGATTCACCAGATGTAGAAGCCTTTGACACTAGTAAACTATCTATTTTCCCTGTAAAGCTTTTATAGCAGTATTGGTGATAGCCAAATGTATCCAAAGACCTCCATCCAAAGTCCTCTAATTTCATTGGAATCTGTTCACAAATATCCCTCATGTGGTATGGTGAACTGACGTCTTCACAGAGACTCATATCTCGTATACTGTGTAGATATGATAGCTTCTCGCTTGACCCCCCCCCCCCTCCAACTAAGCTACCAACGCTGCTAGTCAAAAATACAGATTCGATTTCCGAAAGCCTGTGATTATAGTAAAAACTGTTGAAAAATCACTTTAAGTTATGACTACAAAGGTATATTTTAATTATACGTAGTTTCAAATACTTACAGAAATTTTTCCCAAAGAGAGAGCAGTGGGAGATGGCGATCTGCAGGTACCAACCGACGACCACCAACTGCCAACTGCAAAGCCCAAAAATCAAAAACTTGCAGTTTATGCTCAGTCAACTTTTTGGAACTTTTTGGATTTTTTTCTGTAGTTTTTTATTTATTTATTTTTTTAATTTAAGTTAATTTGCTTTGTTTTGTTTACTTCAAAAGTAAAACTATTTTAAATATCTTCAGGTTCAGGATAGGTGAAGTAAAAGGTTAAAATAAACCCTATTTCAGGCTGCTAAGTATAATAAAAATGCTGTCAAATGAATTTTTTTTGCTCTTTTTGACTACAGATGGTCAAGATGTTGTAAAACATGACAAATAACAATTTCTGGGGTCAGAATTGTATTGAAAAATGTGTCCATTTGTCTCTGTAAGTTGTTTACATCAAAAGATATGCCACTTTATATCATATTTAGATTTTTCGGGTTTGGTGCAAAGGGTTAAAAATAAAGCATTCTGGACATTATTTCAGCTTGGTACCCAATTTAATCTTAAAATAGACACTTGAATGATAAATAAATAACAGGTTGTGGAAAATAAATCACCCTATGCGCTTCAGAAAACAAAAAAATAGTTGATCCTCTACACAGCTTTGGCCATTTTTTTGCAATTTTTGTCCAGAAATAAGGTCAATATGTTGTCAAATGTCAAAAATAACCATTCCATTAAATTCCTGGGGTTAGAATTATATGGGAAAATGTGTTCATTTGTCTCTGTATGTTGTTTACTTCTAATGTTATGCCACTTTCTATAGATACAGTCGGCATCTATTCATAGCTGGGGGCATGCGAGGGCGGAGTAGGCGTGGGGGAAAACACTGCGAACATCGTGTGTATTTGCATGCCAAAAATGCACATATTGAGCACTCATTCCAAGAGACACGTAGAACAATTGTAGTCGCTTTTAACTTTAATATTCATATACACTAGTCCATATCGATATTTGATATATTTTACAGCCCTAATGTAGATGTATTCATTCAAAAATAGCCAAAATCCTTGACGTTCTGCTTTATACAGCAAGTTCTATTTTTGACTGGATTCCGCGATTCAATCGTTTCGCAAACACAGACGAGGTGAATTTATGAATGAAAGTGTAAAAGTTCTGACACAAAACTAAGTTGTTACGTGTCCACATGCTTTTTTAAGTGGGTTTATGTTCGACACTAGGCTAACGTTACATAGTTTTGCTTCAGGTAGAATGATAATGCTAATTATATATGCATTCCACTTTCTGAAACAACCTTACACAGTTTTGATAAAGTTAATAATGAACACGATGTTCCCAGACCAACCGTCTGTATCTATATATTTTTTTTTTTTTCGGGTTCAGGTCGGGTGCAACAAAGGGTTAAAAAAGAACCCTTTGGGACATTATTTCAGCCTGGTACCTGGCAGATTATGAAAATAGACACTTTAAAGTGTAACTAAACCCCTGCTCAGAGCCTGACTCCACCCACTGACAATATTTGAAAAATGCTGAAAAGTGGGCAGATCACAGCGGAGATAGAGGGGACGAACCTAGGGCGGGGCTGAGCGAGTGCGACGTGAACCTGAGACCCGCAGTGACGGATTGATTGACAGCTGCTATCAGAGACGCTATGTAGCATCCAGTCAATATTGAGAAGGCCAGAACTGATGGTTAAAATTACTTTTATTGCCGTCCGTGTCATCAACCAACGTAAGAGCTGAGTAACAAACAAATAAACCATGCATTACCATCACATTTCGAACGCTACACAGCTCATTAAATTAGTTTCAATCCGATAGCATTACCAAATTATACATTTTACAATAAACATTTCAAGTAACTCAAATATATTTCTTATTAACTATACCAACCTTGTTCCCCAATTGACCGAAGCTAAACCTTGCAGTTTTAACTGTTTCTCCGTGGCCTTTTACTGTTTTTAACCGTGAACCTTTTCAGACTTTCCTTTCGTCCTTTGCGCCGTTTGCCAGTTTCGTTTCCGTCACCATACTTCCGGTTTCTTTGGTTATCAAAATAAAAGTCCGATACCGTAATAATAAAACCTTATAGCGTAGCTATAATAAAAATAGTGCTTAACTACTCTGTTGGCCTTTACACTCCCACCAAATTATTTGCTGTTACACACATAAAAACACAAATAATTTCTTCAAGTTACTTAACCAGAATACAGAAATAATCTTGTAAACATGTTACACCTGTAACTTCAACATCTCAATACACTTAAGCATTGTAGATTTACCTTTCACAATCTTCTAGTAACAGAACTAACTTATGTACTGGGCGTTCTACTACAGACATTTTGTTCACACGTTGACCCCTTTTGGTAAGATTTCTGTCTGCAAAGCCTATTTTGACCTTTCTGACAAGTCCATCTGTATCTTTTACAGTGTCCAAGATTCGACCAAGTTTCCACTGTGATCGTCGTTGCATTTCATCCTTGTCCATTACTATGTCACCTATTTGCATGTTTCTTTTAGGCTTGTGCCATCTTTGTCTGACCATTATGTTTTGCAAGTAGTCCCCTTTCCATCTGCTCCAAAATTGTTCGAGCAAGTACTGTACTTGGCGCCATCATTTTTGTGCATATAAGTCCTCCTTAACGAACTGTCCTGAGGAAGGCAGAGGTGTTGAGGTTTTCAATGTGACAAGATGATTTTGAGTTAGCGGCTCCAAACTGTTTGGATCGTTGAGACTGTCTGTTGTAAGGGGGCGGCTGTTTACTATAGAAGCTGCTTCATACAAGAAGGTTCTGAGTGAAGAGTCGGTGAGTCGACCTGGTGTGAGAGCCAATGTTGCATTAAGAACGTTTCTCACCGTACTTATCTGCCGTTCCCATACTCCACCTGCGTGACTAGCATGAGGTGTGTTTAGGACAAAATCACATTGTTTTTCTGCAAGGAAGGTTGTCAGTTTATCCGTGTCGATTTCACCTTGTGCTGCACTCATTTCGTTTTTGGCACCCACAAAGTTAGTACCCTGATCGCATTTTATTTGTCTGACAGAGCCTCTTAGAGCGATAAAGCATCTGAGTCCATTTATAAAGGTGTCCGTTGATAGGTCTTCTAACATTTCGACATGAATTGCACGTGAGTAAAAGCATGTGAAAAGAAGGCCATACCTTTTATATTCTTTCCTTGTTTGTTTGGTCAGGAATGGTCCAAAAACGTCCATACCACAGTATGTGAAAGGCGGAGAGTGTTCAATTCTTTCTGTGGGTAAGTCTCTCATTTTTTGTCCTTCCACAGGTCTCCTTTGTTTCCGACAAAACACACACTGGCGAATGTAGGATGCAACCATTTGACTCAACTTTGGAATCCATTAGCCATTGGATCGTATCTCATTCATTGTGAACCCTTTTCCCTGATGATTGACCCTTTCGTGGCAGTGAGCAATTATCAGTTTTGTGAAGTGATGTTCTCTGGGAATGATTGTTGGATGTTTAAATGAGCTGGGAAGAGATGAGTGATGGAGCCTTCCTCCAACCTTGAGCACATTGTCCTTGTCCAAGAGAACATCCAAGTTGTACATTTTGTTGTTCTTTGGAAGTTGTTTGCCTTTGCTTAATGTCTCTATTTCGTTTTGATATGCTTGTCTTTGTAAGTCCTTGATGATCACCGTTTCTGTGTTTTGTCTTTCAGTTACAGTTGTGAGTGTCTTTGATTTGTCTTTGAGCACGTATCGTCTGAGACGTGCGACTGCGCTGACTGCACGGGACCAGGAAGAGAACTTTGTGAGACGGTCACTAAGGCTTGTATGTTCAACGGTTTCTGTGCTTAGTGTCTGTACCTTTCTCCTACTGTAAGTACAATGGTCTCTTTTGTTGGAAGCTGTATTTTCTTTTCCCACAGGAAGTGAGGGCCTGTGAGCCAATTAGATGAAAGCAGTTCATTTACAGAAGTCCCTCTGGATGCCATATCTGCTGGGTTTTCACTGGTAGGCACATAAAACCATTGTTGCAGTGAGGTACTGTTGCGGATTTTCTGCACTCTATTAGCAACAAACGTGTGAAACCGCCTCGCATCATTGTTTATGTATCCTAGAGTGACCTTTGAGTCGGTCCAGAAGAACTCCTCAACATTGTCATAGAGCAACTCCTCTCTTAGCATGTTACTTACAGCGACTGATACTGCGGCTGCGGTAAGCTCTAACCTTGGGATCGTGTTGACCTTTGTTGGAGAGACGCGTGCTTTGCCCATGATGAAGGTACAGTGGACATCTTCCCTTTTGTTTATAAGTCTGAGATAAGAACACTGTCCATACCCTGTGGTGCTTGCATCAGAAAAGTGGTGTATTTCTCCTTTTACCACTTCTCCAAAATCTGCAGGAACATAACATCTGCTGATTTGCACCTTTTTTAGATTGTGTAGATCTCCTTTCCAGCACTCCCACCGTGGCTTAAGACGCTCAGGTAGCGGGTCGTCCCAGTTTGTTCCTTGATGACACATTTCTTGGAGAATCCCCTTTCCCTTTAGCACATAGGGAGCAATGAAGCCAAGAGGGTCGTATATTGCTGCGACTGTGGACAAGATGCCACGCCTGGTTGGTGGTTGGTCTTTTAGTGTGACGTTGAATGTAAAGCAATCCTTTTCCACATTCCAATAAATGTCAAGTGCTCTTTCTGTCTGTGTTTCATTAAACGTCAAGTCCTTTGTTCTTGTATCTGTTGCATGCTCTGAAGCTGGAATGCTTTTTAAGACTTCAGAGTTGTTGGACACGAATTTATGTAACCTTAGTCCACCTTTTGCACATAGTTCGCGTGCTTTCTTTGCCAGTCGTATAGCATCCTCTACTGTCTCTGCGCTGGTGACTCCGTCGTCTACATAGAAGTCTCTTGCTACGAACCGTGAGCCAGCTGGATATGCGGAACTGTTCCCTTTGGCTAAACGTTTGAGTCCATAGTTCGCACAACCGGGTGATGAAACGGCGCCAAAGAGGTGTACTGTCATCCTGTATGCTTGTGGTTGGCTGTTCATGTCTTCGTCTTTCCACCATACGAAGCGCAAGTAGTTGCGATCATTCTCTTTGAATTGGAACTGGTGAAAAATTTTTTTCAATGTCGCACATGAGAGCTACTTGGTGCTGTCTGAAGCGCACAAGCACACCAGTTAGGTTGTTGATCATGTCAGGACCGTTCAGTAAATGCTCATTAAGACAGGTGCCCTTGTGTTTTGCAGAGCAGTCGAAGACCACGCGCAACCTCTCAGGTTTCTTTGGATGATAGATTCCGTGGTGCGGTATGTACCATGTTTCTCCGGGCAGTCCATTATCATCAGTCTCTTCGGCATCCCCTCTTTTGATGATGTCGCTCATGTACTTCATGTAGTCCCTTTTGTATTTTTCATCTTTCATGAATTTGCGTTTGAGCTGATTTAGCCTGGTTTCAGCGAGTTGTCTGTTATCTGGCATTTGTGGTCTTTCTTTAAATGGTAATGGCATTTCGAAATGTCCATTTTCAGTTTGTGTTATGCCATGCTCGAGTTTCTGAAGGAATACTAAGTCCTCTTGCGACACAGTCTTTTCATTCCCGTCAGTCTCTTTGAAATCTCTCTCCAAAGCACGTATTGCATCAGCTGGAGTGGAGGGAGGGATCTCTTTACCAGTGATTCGGTGACAGAGACTGCTCGCCGAATCTGTTTCGCTGCATGGTGTGGAGTTGCCAACTATACTCCATCCCAAATCAGTGTGAATGGCATAGGGCTCATTTTCTTTGCCTAAGATTACTTGTTTGGGTGCGAGAGCTCTAGGACAAGTATAACCTATGAGGAGACTTACTTCACAACTGAGGAGTGGAGGGACCTCGTCTACGATCGTTAGCAAATGACTCCACTGTTTGGCTGTTTCACATGTGGGTATGTGTTCTCTGTTAGCAGGTATGTAATCCTTTGTGTATGCAGTAGGGAGCTTTATGACTGTGGCGGAGTTATAGCCTCTCACTAAGAGATCAGACCCCTTTCCACTGCTTACAACTGCATTTCTACCCATCATAGTAGTTAATTTCAGCTTTACTGGACAAACATCTGCCTGCAGCTCATGTGTGACATCCTGATCAATGATTACAGTGTCGCTCTGTGTGTCTAATAACGCATAGACCAGTTTTTCTTTGAGTGGGTTAGTGGTAGTGGACAGCCACACTGGAACTATCATTGAGGTGCTGACTGACTGTTCAGATCTGGCAACATTAAGTGACATGGCTGTTGCTGTTGCTGTTTCAGGTGAGCTATCTTGGGCTGCATAGTTTGTGCTCGCACGTGTTTCTCTTTGCAGACCATTCCTGTAATTTTCATCGTGAAGACATGTCGGGTGTCGCTTTGTGCAGGTCTCCCAAGTGAGGCGGCGTTTGCAGTCCTTAGCACTGTGTCCTTGTTTTAGACAGCCATAACAAAGTCTATTGTCTTTCACATGCTTCTTTCTGTTTTCTAGAGACATTTTCAAGAGGTCGGGGCACTTGTGAAGATGATGGGTGCCTTGGTACATCGAGCATGGAGAGCTGTTAAGTGCTTTTGTTATTGTCCTTTTATCACTTTGTTCAGTTGTGTTTGTGTTAAATACACTTGCCTTGTTTCTTTTGATTTCCTTTGTGTTCCTTCTGTCGCTGTTTGTTTCAGTGCAGCGAAGTGCATGAATGGAGGTGACTGGGTTGCAGGCGACTTCAGCTTCTAATGAGAGGAAGGAGGCAAAGGCAATAAAACTTGGAAATTCACCGCCCTCCATTAAAGTCTTTGTTACCTGCCTGTTCCATCTCGCGTTTATCCAGTCTGGTAGTTTGTGCAACAGTTTTTGGTTTTCTTCGCTGTCATTGAGTATTTGTAGCCCCTTTACATGAGGCATTGCAAGCATGCATGCATTTATGAAATCTGCAAATGCCCTTAGTCCATCAGCATCTCTAGGCTGCACTTTAGGCCAGTTTGATAGCCTTTCTCTAAATGCCTTCTGAATCACGAATGGCTGGCCGTACATTTGGTTTAGTTTGTCCCAAGCGTCCTTGTAAGCCTCCTCATCATTTCTAAAGAAAGTCCCTTCAAGGCATTTTCGAGCTGGGCCCGTTACATATCTTTTCAAATAGTACAACTTGTCTGCCGCTGAGATGCCCCTTTGTTCAATCAGTGATATGAACGTGGATTTCCATTCAATAAAGCTTATTGGTTCGCCACTGAACACTGTTGGTTCTGGCGTGGGAAGTCTGTTCAGTTTAATGCTGTCCTGCACTGCTTGAGCTAGTTGAGTGACACTAGGGGGAGCTGTTTGCACAGGAATGAAAGAGAGTGCTGGTGTGGGCTGTTTGGGTGTGAAGTATGGGCTCACCTGTTCACCTTTAATTGACTGTACATCATCCACCTGTGATAACTCTCTGTCATATGCTTCAAACCTGGCTCGAGCTGCTTTCACGTCCTTCTGTGCTTTCAAGCGTTCCAACTCGGATGTTTGAGCTGCCATTTGTTTCTTGTGCTCCTCCTCTAGAGCTTTTATCCTTTCCTGTTGTCTTTGTTCCTCTAGTACGATCTCATATTCAGCCTCCTTTGCAGCTAGCTCTGCTGCTGCGTCGGCTTGTTTTGCTGTAAGCTGTGAAGCTGAGGACCGTTGGCTGCGATTTGATGCTGCGGTTGAGCCGTATATGGACTGGGCGTAGTCGTGCTCTAAAAGTCCACGTAAACGAGTTCTTTCACGCTCTGCATCAAAATCCTCATCAACACCACTTAATCTTTCCAGAATTATCCTTACGATGTCATGAGTTATTGCATCGCATACATCCATCTTTCTCCTTATGTCAGATGATGGTGCCATTTGGTTTCTTATTTCTGAATATAACTTCAATACATCATCTCTCTTTTGCTCTGTTATATCTGCGAGTTCTGACATCTCCTGGTCTGTGATATCTAACTTTAACCTTTCTCTTGTTTCGCGTACCTGTGTTTTCCATTGTTCATAAAGAGTTATTAGTCTTTTTTCCTTTTTACTCATTTCTTCCTTTTGGAATGATATCATCCTTTCCGTTTGAACTTTAACTCTTTCAGAACGTCTTGGCAACTTTGACATGCTTTGAGCTTTGTCTTGAAGCTCTGTTAAGATTTGTTCTTTGCATGTGATTGAATCTTTAATGCTTTGTCTATCCTCACTTTCGTCTTTAAGTCTTTTAAATCTTGAATTTCTTGTTGTAAATTTGTGATCTGTTCATTTATGTCCATTTGACTTACTGAAGCAGCCTGTGATTCTTCCATTTTGAGCACCTTTCGTTGAAATGTTTTATTTTATGACCTACTTCTGCTATCTGCTGGACGTCACAGGTATTGCCGTTAGATCTTGTAGCCCCATTGTGCAGCGCGTGGCGATGGTCAAGCTCTTACTGTAGCATCCAGTCAATATTGAGAAGGCCAGAACTGATGGTTAAAATGACTTTTATTGCCGTCCGTGTCATCAACCAACGTAAGAGCTGAGTAACAAACAAATAAACCATGCATTACCATCACATTTCGAACGCTACACAGCTCATTACATTAGTTTCAATCCGATAGCATTACCAAATTATACATTTTACAATAAACATTTCAAGTAACTCAAATATATTTCTTATTAACTATACCGACCTTGTTCCCCAATTGACCGAAGCTAAACCTTGCAGTTTTAACTGTTTCTCCGTGGCCTTTTACTGTTTTTAACCGTGAACCTTTTCAGACTTTCCTTTCGTCCTTTGCGCCGTTTGCCAGTTTAGTTTCCGTCACCATACTTCCGGTTTCTTTGGTTATCAAAATAAAAGTCTGATACCGTAATAATAAAACCTTATAGCGTAGCTATAATAAAAATAGTGCTTAACTACTCTGTTGGCCTTTACACGCTAAAATGGAGAGTGACTGTAGTGACGCAAGTAGCTTTGCAACAGAGCGATCATTTGAAGTAGAGGACTTTTCTCCCCCACTTTCACCTGAAGTGGAGGGTGTCGAGGTGTCTGTTCATATCAATTCGAGCCGCTGGCTCAAACTGCGGTCTTAACTCCCTCACCGCGTCGCTTTTCAGCGCGAGCTGTGTGGAGAAGCCCATTTCTACCTCCATTGCGTTGGAGAAGCAATCCCGTGTAAAATGCAGTTTGCACACTCGAGCTTTAGGCGGGAACTTGCGGTCTTCCAGGCCAAGTACATGCAACCACTGGCGCTTAATTTTAAAGTCTGCTGGTAAACTATGCAGTCCAGCAGTGCACTCGCAACTAGCAACACACCTCCGTACCATCTTGACCACTGTACTAAATACAGATAAATCTACGCTAACTTGAAGATCTAAATAACTATATAATTGCAATGCTAAATAGATGCTATAATAGTCTATCCTGGTCGTTACCAATACTCGCAATTCCAGCTCCTGACTCACTACAGTGATTTTGATGGTTTTATACTGCCAAGGACGTGGTAGCTCGTACCAAGGGGCGTGGTGAGCTGGAAACTGCTTACGTCACCTGCCACCGCTTACGTCACTTGCCACCGCTTACGTCACTTGCCACCGCAACATCCAATAGGAAAAATCAACTGCAGTAGCCACCATTCAACCTGAAGAGGGCAGCACTCACACGTTTTTACACCATATATTGTAGAATTAAACACTTTATACTGAAATGTCAAAAAAGTTACTCAAATCAATGAACAGCACTAATAAAGCCCCATTCTTATAGATCATTAACTAAAAAAAGTTGGTTTAGGGTTTAGTTACTCTTTAAGTGAGTGAGTGAGTGAGTGAAGTGACATTCAGCCAAGTATGGTGACCCATACTCAGAATTTGTGCTCTGCATTTAAAAGTGAAGTGACATTCAGCCAAGTATGGTGACCCGTACTCAGAATTTGTGCTCTGCATTTAACCCATCCGAAATGCACACACACACAGCAGTGAACACACACACACACACACTGTGAGCACACACCCGGAGCAGTGGGCAGCCATTTATGCTGCGGCGCCCGGGGAGCAGTTGGGGGTTCAGTGCCTTGCTCAAGGGCACCTAAGTCGTGGTATTGAAGGTGGAGAGAGAACTGTACATGCACTCCCCCCACCCACAATTCCTGCCGGCCCGGGACTCGAACTCACAACCTTTCGATTGGGAGTCCAACTCTCTAACCATTAGGCCACGACTTCCCCTTTAAGGATTTAGACTTTAAGGATTTAAAAAAATCAGGTGGCATAAAAAAAAGCCGGTGGGTGTGCGTGGACCCCTATTTCCATCTAGACTAAAAGCACTGAACCTGTTACGTGCAAGATCAGAGATCGCGCGGAAAAACCGTTAAACATTCAAGCGCAAACAGCGGCACTGAGTGGAGCAGCACGAATATCTGAGGTAAGACAACAAAACCTTTCAAATAAACTATGACCTTTTTGAAAAGCTATGAAAATAACACCTAGCTAATGACATAACTGTGTGTTACATAATGAATAAATGACGACGGTGCCACAGAATTAAGCACACAAGATGTTAATGTGGCCACAATATTAAGTCACTTTACTCATCCAGAGTTAATTATTCTGCGTATATCGTGGTTACTAAAACACCTCAAGATCTTTTCTCAGATGTTTTATTTCAAGATATTTGTAAAGATTTTAGCCTGCCTGTTACCAGAGCACTCGTGTTTTGATTATTTTCACCAGCAGAGGGCGCTGCGAGCTACACTGATTGCTTGGTAACGTGCTGCTACTTCTTTCTGAAGAACTGAACCTGGACGACAGCAGGACTCTATTATCATCAATCCTCAGAAGAGACACCGTTGTCCCTATATAAAGATCAAAATCATTTTTTTTTTATTGTATTATTTAAAATCCCATGCTACGTGTACTGTGTTAACCTAACTGAGACTTGTTATAGCACTTATATATCATTGCTCTTTTTGTTGTTTTTGATTGCTTCCACTGTCCTCATCTGTAAGTCGCTTTGGATAAAAGCGTCTGCTAAATGAATAAATGTAATAAATAAATGTAATAAAGGTAGTATGTAAAATTAAAATAACACTGTTTGTATGTACTTTATAACTGCCTTTCTAACTCTAACTTTATAAATATAATTTTATGACTTCTTTTGTTTTAACAAATACTGAAATTGATGGAGACACTTTAATGAACCTAACTAAGACTACGAAAAACTAAATATTCCCAAAAAATTAAGGATGAAGTTTAATTTATAAGATTACAAGAAAACCTAAATACTGAGATGCCAGCAAGACCACAGACACCACGAGTAAGTTACTATTCTACACGTTTTTTAAAATATGTGGACACCTTCACTAATTATTATTTACTATTGTAATTATTTAATGTAATGTACGGAAGAACTTAGTGACTTTGACATTTTCTTTTATTTATGCATTTGGTTGTTATTACAAAGCAACTTTATTGCATTCCCATTTTTAATGGGATGCTCAGTTGTGATGGTTAGTTCAGGTGTCTACATATGTTTAGCTGAACTATACTGTTATCTTTGCAAATCATTGAGCTGTTTTTACCATACTAACATGCACCTTTCTGTGAACTTTTCTGACAGAAAAGTTGACTTCCTGTTGATATTCCACCTGGATCAATCTCAAGACAACATATTGCTTGTTTGTAGCAAAAAATAAATAAATAAATAAAAAGACTTTAGACCAGAGATTTTTTCTTTGACAGGACCAAGCAAACAAGATCAAAAACAATTCAAGGTCTGTTTGATTAAATGCGCATATACATGGTAATTTCCATGCATTAAGTTTATAATTTTAGAGAATGATGAGGGTAAATGTTTTTCTCTATTTTCAGGTATGCAACAGGTGAACACAAGCTGTCTTCAGCCCTTGTTACCAAATACCAGTTCTTGAGAGAAAAGACTGGCAAAGGATGTGCTTAAAAACAAATAAAAAAAAAGAAAGAACACCTTTGATTAATGTTGAAGAAAAAATTACATTTGGTGCAGGTTCAGTAAGAAAAGAGATCATTTTTCCAGGAGTCCATCAAAAATATCACAACCATTGTAGAGGTAGGTTTGCTAAAAATAATGTGACACTTCAATACTTACATTTCTATTATCCTGTGAGAATGTTTCATGTATATGTTTATTTATCTATTTTGCAGATGGAGGATCTATCTGGTCAAGATTTGTATTAAAAGAGGTCAAGGTCAGTTGGGGTAATAGTCACAGACAGAGTCTGGTGGCACAAACAGAGATCAGCGAGAGACAAAGAAGATCAGCTGGGGGAAATATTGTTACTGAGCTGGATGAAGAAAAACAAATATGTGTTGATTTGGCACACAAAGGTAATAAACCACTGATTTGCATGAACAGTAAAGCTAAGAATCACAATGATCAGAAACATAGTATGCCATATTCAATTCAACAAATTTTCTATTAAAGGTGTCAGTGGTTGCTGCTGTCCTGCTGTTTCCACTTCTATTAAAGGAGAGATCTCTTTATGTCATTAGTGAGGTGATTGTATTTGTATCCGTATATATCTAAATCTATTATTTGTTATTTTTCAACCCCTTCTCTTGGTTATGATTTCTTCTAAACATTTGTTTTTAGAATGGAATTATTCTTTGGAGTTCTCTCTCTCTCTCTCGATATATATATATATATATATATATATATATATATATATATATATATACACATTTCACGTTAACTACTAAATATTGTTATAGTATAACATTATTTTCTACGTTAACTACTAAATATTGTTATACATTATTTTCTCCTTGTTTAGGAACCAGATACACCCAACCCTGTGCTGTTTATAAAGGGACATGCCTTGGATGCAGAGTCTCTTTAAGAAATAATGATGGAAGTGGAGGAGGAGGTCAGTGGAGGAGGAGGTCTGTGAAGTAGACAAAGTGAGCACAGCTCTATACTTCAACTTCAACACTGAATATGCTTCAAAGTTGAGAGACAGCCTGACTTTTACTGAAAACTGTTTAATGTATCATAATGCCAAAACCAATATGCAACCCACAATGGCCAATTATTATTATTTGTTTTATTAAATTAATGTGTATGTATATAAATGCATAAAATTATTGTTGTTTATGTATGTGTTTGTTTGTTTGTTTGTTTGTTTGTAATACATATTTATGGATGATTGTTTATTTATTTGTGTTTGTTAGTTTGTTTGTAATACATATTTATGTATTAAACAGTTTATGGACAATCATGGTGTTCTGTGTTTATAGTGAAATTGGATTAGTAATGTATAATAATAATAACTACAAAAATAACAACAATGTTATTGGTATCTAGAAAAGGGTTCATAAAGGAACTGATGAGGGTCATTAATGCACCTTTAAGTGAAGGTTCCAATTAGAACCTTTTCAAAAAGGTTCAAAAATGAACCTTTAAGGTTCCCCCACAGTTGCAATCTCCAGGAACCTCAAAAGGTTCATTTTTGAACCTTTTCTTCTAAGAGTATACTGCACTATACTTTTTGATTTGTTCTCATCATTCTGCTTCCCTCAATTCTCCGTGCATTTTCCTTTGTACTTCTTCTGATCCCTAGATTTGATTTGACTTACAGATTCATTAGAATATAATTGAATTTGGTGGTTTTAAAGGTACTTAGTAAGCTGCTCCACCATTAGAAAAGGAAATGGGCATCCACAATTTGAAAATGGAGCAAGAAATCCGACCAGTCCCTGATGTTATATATTAAAACATTGTCTTAATTTTTTCCTATCCGGCATCATGCAGAATAGTACAAAAATCAAATTAATGTTGCAAATACAAAGGTATTCAGTTACTTTTGATTCAAAATCCAGGTGAGAATGAAGCATCAGTTGGTCCATCCTCAGTAATTTTGAATTACCAATGTGGATGCCCATTTGGTAAGGGAAGTCGTGGCCTAATGGTTAGAGAGTCGGACCCCCAATCGAAAGGTTGCGAGTTCGAGTCCCGGGCCGGCAGGAATTGTGGGTGGGTGGAGTGCATGTACAGTTCTCTCTCCACCTTCAATACCATGACTTAGGTTCCCTTGAGCAAGGCACTGAACCCCCAACTGCTCCCTGGGCGCCGCAGCATAAATGGCTGCCCACTGCTCCGGGTGTGTGTTCACAGTGTGTGTGTGTGTGTGTGTGTTCACAGTGTGTGTGTGTGTGTGTGTGTGTGTGTGTGTTCACTGCTCTGTGTGTGTGCACTTCGGATGGGAGAGCACAAATGCAGATGCAGTTAAATGCAGAGCACAAATTCTGAGTATGGGTCACCATACTTGGCTGAATGTCACGACACGTCATTATAAATAAATGTAGAGGAAACACAGCACCATAGTTTTCATAGCACATCTTTTCTGTTTCTGTGTGACATAACAATAACATAACAATTAAAGGTATTTGACAGCAAAGGCAAAAGAGAGACCTACTGTTTTTTTCATAGAAAGGCCAAACTTTGTTGCATGGATTAAATGACTTATTGTTTTAAAACATTGTAAAATGTTGCTATATTTATTTATTAGTAACTGTTTCAAGGTTTTTTTTACTTTTTTATCAGAAGAAGTACTGACCATTTTTTTCCATTTAGAGGACTGATGGTAGTTTCAGAACTTAGTTGGTTCCTCAGTGCCCCCTCCAGGATTTTACAGAAACGCAGCAGTGTGTGCTGAGGGGAAGCCATTGCAACAAACCTTAAAATTTCCAACCAAGGATTCTCTTGTTACAAACAGGCACAGAAGGTTTGTGGTGTGCAGATTCTGCAGAATGTTGGTAGATGAGTTGAAGGCGCGGCTAGGGTGGCCATTCGTGCCATTTTCGCAGGACAAGTCCTGGCCAGGAATTTTATATTGCCATAAATATCCAAGTTTTGGCTTTGTTTGCACTGCACAGACCAATGGCTTCTTGTGCTTTTGAATCACTTTCACGTTACTTTGACGTCATACACCGATCAGTCTGCTCAGTTCTGCTTTCCAGTCCAACAATAAAATATACACTTATTTGCATCACTTTGGCCGTTCTCTGTAGATACCACCTCCTCACGCACCACGATTGGTCGATTTACGTACAATGTCTGCAGGTTATTGGTCAAGTGATCATTACCATCATTAAGTAACAGGAAACCAAAGCCAAAACCTTGATGTTTTAGGCAATATAGAAATCCTGGCCAGGATGTGTCCTGCGGAAATGGCACGAATGGCCACCCTAGGCCCGGCATAGGAGTAAAAGGTCAGCCTTCAGTAAACATTGTTTACAAAATCTCCAAATTTAAAGGTCCCATTCTTCGTGATCCCATGTTTTAAACTTTAGTTAGTGTGTAATGTTGTTGTTAGAGTATAAATAATATCTGTAAAAGTTCAATGCCAAGCGAGATATTTTATTTAACAGAATTCGCCTACAAAAAACAACCCGTTTGGACTACATCCCTCTAGTTCCTGCAGTAATGACGTCACTTAAACAGTTTTTTGACTAACCTCCGCCCACATGAATACACAAACAGGGGGGCGTGGTCTTGTTCTCCGACGGAGAAGAGGAAGAGCTGCGTTTGTGTTTGTCGCCATGTCGTCGACACGCTGTTATTTTCATCTCGGAGTCCAATCATCTTTGTTTGGGCTTCCCAGGGACGCTGTACTTGGAGATTAATGGTTACAATTTATGTTTAACTTGGTTCCCGAAAATTATAATCCACATGTAAAACTATGTGCAGCACATTTTGCTGAGGACAGCTTTCTCAATATGAATCAGTTTAATGCCGGATTCGTCAAAAGATTATTCCTGAAAGATGGAGTAGTTCCCTCTTTGTCTGGAGAAGGCGTTGTTTATGGACCACAACCAGTAAGTGTATTTTATTATTTAAGTTGGTGCGTTAACAGTTTCTGTAACTTATTACACAAAGGGCAACACTGTTTAGCTTTGTTAACTAGATTTACGGCTGTGCAAAAAAACTTGCTTCTCAAAACTCAAAACTTGCCACTTGCTTCTCAAAACTACTCCAAAACTAGTCCAATCGCGTTTCCAGGAGGGCAGCGCGCGCTCAGCTGCTGTCGAATCACAACACAGAAACCGCTGGCCCAATCAGAACTCATAATGTATTTCTGAAGGAGGGACTTTATAGAACAAGGAAGTCATCAGCCCGTTTGTATGACAGTGAAAACAGCGGTATACAGATTGTATTGAATTGAATTGTGTGAAAAATACTGTGTTTTTTTACACGCGAAACATGAACACATATTATATTGCACACTGTAAACACAATCAAAGCTTCAAAAAAGCACGAAAAACGGGACCTTTAAGTTCAGCGAACAGTGTTTCTGAGATAACATAAAGACCCATAGCCATCTATGCCTTTTCATCGTCTTTATAATTGTCTTTGTCGTTTTCTATTTGTACTTGTAAATCAACTTACAGTGTGTTTGAACAAAAACCATGAAAACAACAGAAACGTTTCTCAATATACAGTGGATAACAATTAACAAATGTAGTTTAGTTGGGTCCATACATTATGTTCACCTGTTGGAGCTAAATATGGGGGGGGGGGGGTAATTTGTATTTTTAAATCAACTGCAAATAACATAAAATTCTTAAAGATGGTATTCTTTATTCATGCAATATTTAAGTGTTCATGTGCCCTAATAATATATGCATGCACAGTAATGAAAAAAAAACTCTATATGCTATAGTGCAATGGTTTTCAAACTGGGGTTCAAGACCAAACCCAAGGGGTCTGCAAAATAATTTCTATACCATATTTTCCGGACTACAAGTTGTGTTTTTAATCTTCTGAGATGTGCTGAATTATTCCGAAGTAATTTATATAATGCATATTATGTCAAAAAGTCTGAATAGCATTACATTTAAACGATTCGAAGTGAAGGAAAATAAAATAGGGTTTATATATTTTTAAGTTTCTTAACGTTTGTATTATTGATCAGTATTGACATTATAGTCTCGTCAACGTGCGTGTGACGTAGTCGTGCGTGTACAGAGCTCTGACGTCAGCCCGTCAGAGCGGTTCCATTTTACTTTCGGTTTCATTTTCTCTGCCGCTATTTTCAATAAGTAGTAAATGTGTGTGAACGAACACTAAACCACATTTGCCACCTCTGTTAATTTGAGAACTGTACAATGCTGGATGATGTAAAGTGACATTCTGAAGATATAAACCATTGAACAACCTTCTGTGCTTCTGAACAAACTATTGTGCTGTATTATTAAACAAATCATATAAAATGGGGACCATTTAAAACAATCAATAAATAAAACAATCATTATGTTCATTATACTCCCACCCACAATAAACTGTTGTAATTATGAGGGTGTCCATGAAAAATCTTCTCTGCAAGGGCTCCCTGGCTCCAAAACACTGGAAAACAGGCATCCATATACAGCAGAGATTCTGGTGTGGCAGGAGGAAATTTTCTTGGTTTTTAAAAACTATTTTAAAGTTTAAAGCACCTAATTTCACAGGCTCGCGTGAGCATCAGGTATACACGACAAGTCTATTTTACCACAAGAACAAACACTTCACACAAAATAAAGTTCTGAAAATCTTGCATTATTGTTAATGTAGTTATAAAATGTATTTGTATCTGCTAGTACTAAAACTAACCACTAGGTGTCAGTAGTCTTACACTTACCAGGAGACCAATTGGGCGAGTTTCAGCCCAATTGAGCGGTTTTGAATTTGATTGTGCAGGTAAAAATTGGCTTGGGCGGGTGGACAAAATTTGGGCTCGTTTTGGGTAATTTTGGCGGGCTTCAAACATAAATTGCACTGGCTAACTTTTTAACAAACAAGCCCACGTGTCCACTTATCACTAAGGGCTCAGCAGACAGACGTTATTCATTATTAATTGTGGAGTGAGATGACACGAAGGCTTTATCACTGCAACTCCGAAATCAGAGCACATTTGAATCAAAACCAAAACTTATATGTCCTTTATACGATCCTGTCTTTTATATTTTAAACGGTCCAGATTGCATCCCTGAAAACTGACTTGATTAGTTTTGACTGTGCAAACTCCAAAAATATAATAATATTATCTGTCAGCAACAGTGGCGTAGCCACGGGTGTGCCGGTGCCACCCACAGTGGCAGCTGGCACACCAAAAAATAGATGCAGAATTATTTTTTATAGTCTCAATAAAAAAATGTTTACTAAACTTGGGCTATTGTTGTTTACTTAGAAAATATTTATTTTTAAAATCAACCCTTTCACGCGTAAGTTACAAATATTTTAACTGACCCCTTGTTTCCATGGCAACGCGTCATGATTGTCACTTGACACACCGCAGCCACGATAACTAACATATGTATCGCTATTCGTTTTATTTCGTTTTTCATTTTTTATTAAAAATATTCACAAACAAACTTACCATGTCAACTATCTGATATTCCGATTCTTCGTTTAGAAACCTTTATAAATTATCTTGATCTATAACGAGATGAGCGCTGCAGTTCAGAGTCCTGTCAGCCGGATTTAACGTACAGCACTTGAATCTTCGGGCCGAGCCGCATTAAAAGTACTGTCCCCGATTTCTGATGTTTTGTTCTTCAGGCTCCGCACTGCTCTTGGTGCTTAAATGCTTGCTGCACTGCTTGATGTGCTTGCTGTGCGCAATACTTGGTCTGCTTGCTGTCCCTTGCAGGGCTTGGCCCCGTATTGCCGCTTGCAGCTATATTATTTTATATAGTTTTATGGTTTTGTGGGGCACGGTTATGGTTAGGGTTTATAATTTTGCACAGTAATCAGACAATGGCACACCCAGATTTTCATATGCACACCCAGAGTCTCTTTTCTGGCTACACTACTGGTCAGAAACATTATCAATGTTGTCAAAAACAGTAGCATTTAACACTAGTAGGCTATCTGATCTCTAGAAACAAGTAGGTTACAGAATGAAATGAAATACTCTATGCAAACAATAGCCATAAAGAAATCTATATGCAATGTAATTCAGTATAGTAGTTACATTTTCACAAAGTCATACTAAAAAAATCATAAAAGAACTAGACAGTTCTAGAACTAATCTATATAGCAATGATTATTAATTAAAACCATAACAGTCTTATTTATTGTTGCATGATTAATAAACAACTGATAAAATTATTCACCCCTTGAACTTGATGTTACAAATATAGCCTATAATTAAACAGTGTTCATCCCTTCAAAACAGAAAGAAACATTTTCACAAACATCTGCATCTCTTGTATATTTGTAGGCATTATTATAGCATAGTTCTTAACCCTACCCATCTCGGACCTCACTAATTTTAAAATCCTGTCTAAGGCCATGATGACACTCGTGAACAATTGTATATGTACTGTTTCTGATTTACTGAAGTGGGTTCAAACTGCAAGGCATTTTGTGTGGGAAGATATATGTAGGGTGCTTTCAATATTTCTTGATCAGTAGGTGGCATTGTTGAACAGTGAGTGACTTCCACATTACACAAATGGACTTGTCTAGTGAGATTGAAATATAATCCTTTCTTGCTTTGCCTTTTTATGATGATTAATATAATACATTTGAACTAAATAGTTGTTGTTGCTTTTGTTGTAAACGGACACACTATATTTTCAAATGTTTGGGCTCAGAAAGATTGATTAGTTCAATTTGAAAGAAATTAATACTTTTATGAAGAATATTGTTATTTTCTTCCTATTCATCAAAGAATCCTGAAAAAAAAAAATGTTTTACAAAAAAAATAATAATAATTAAGCAGCAGAACTGTTATTGACATTAATAATAATTAGAAATGTGTCTTGATCACCGAATCAGCATATTAAAAAATCAAAATAGAAAACTGTTATCTAATTTATTTTTATAATATTTGACAATATTACTATTTTTACTGTATTTGTGTTCAAATAAATGCAGCCTAAGATATTTCTTTTAAAAAAACTAACTGCAATAAATAAAATTAATAGAAATCTGACCCCAAATGGACAGCAGTATAAGATTACTTTTTTCCTCTTTTTTTCAAAGCAGGTGAGCTGACATTGCTTCATGTCTTAACAGTCATTGGAAATGTGACATTATTTTCTGTTTTAATGAACATTGCACTTCCCCCACCTATATCTTATTGCACTGTTTGAGAAGCAGGAAGAACAAGAGCTTAGTAACCACAATCAACTGTCAGTGTGAAAGCGAGAGGATTCACTTCACACTGACAACTGTAGCGCTGCACACCGTGACTC
The DNA here is from genome assembly GCF_963082965.1 of Carassius carassius. Classification (NCBI taxonomy): domain Eukaryota; kingdom Metazoa; phylum Chordata; class Actinopteri; order Cypriniformes; family Cyprinidae; genus Carassius; species Carassius carassius. The sequence continues at coordinate 12,074,745 of NC_081756.1, forward strand.
TGGCAGCTCTCTGCTGCTGCTTATGGAGCTCTACATGGAGGCTGTGGACTATCTGAAGGCCTGTGGCATCTCGCTTGGTGAGACCATTCAACCCAAATTCACACATCCTTAAAATATGTGTCTGGTTTGTTAAATTCAACCTTATTTATTAAAATAATAATGACTAATAAATAGTTTTGAACTGCCATTGTGCATCTATTACCCTCTTATATAGCTAGAAATCGTGTTATGTTTTTCTGACAGTGACTGAGGATGAGATTGTGGATTCTGAATTACTACAGGATGTGTTCACTGACGGGGCAGAATGGGTTTCTCAAAGCCCTTTGCAAACTGAGCCATTCTTGCCAACTACTCCAGTAAGACTGCAGTGCATGGAATGTTTACAGATTTTATGAATCTGATTTGAATGATGTATCACTGAGTTCTTGCCTATTTGCTGTTTTTGCTACTGTCCCTGGCGTTTATCATGATAATGCACTAAACAATTTAAATACATGATTTACATGTTTCCACCTACTGAGCTGACTGGCTTTTATTCTAAGTGCTGGATTATTTGAATGATGTGAATCTCCAGCATGGTCACCATTCAGTTATACGGCTTGAGGACAATGTTTTAATGATTTCCAGACAACCGAGAGTCCAGATGACCTGCTTCAAAAGAGAACAGTGGTTCTGAAAGGGGTTCTGATCAGTGAGGAGATCTACTTGACAGAGCTTGAGACACTGCTTACGGTAATATGGCGCTTTTTTTCTCCATTCGTTTCTCTGCGCATATTTATAAATATTATTTCCTGGCCTAAGGACTTCCTCAACATGGTATCAGAAAACTCTTAACTTTACAGACTTTCTAAATTGGAAGTTATGAAGTACAAACCGCGGTGGTAAACATCAGATATCAGAGAAAGATAAATGTTATTTTTAGTGTATGTTACTAAGCCTACATATAAGTTACTTCCTTTATTAAAAACATAAAGCTTGACTGTGATGCCATTTGTGGCATTGGTAGCAATTTATTGCTTTGTTTGCAAATGCCTCAGGAATATTCATAGTTTTTCGGTCCATACTTAGTTAGTTAGTTCTTCTCAAGCTCAAAACATCCTTTAGCACTTATTTTTTATGATTCTCTACCAGTCTGGTACGTTATTTAAATAGAAACTTTGTCGCATCTGCCACTTCCTGTAGGTCAACTTCTGTTTCTCTTAGTATTGCTTCCCTTTCTAGTCAAATCATTAGTGGTTATCATTAAACTAGAGAGTTTCCAAAAAGTCCAGGATGACATGCAACATAATGTTTGAATTACAGAATGCATGAAAAGGGTTGTTTCTCAACCACTTCCTCACGGGAATCGTGTCCGGCATTTTCCTATGAAGATTTCTTAATGTTAATTCTGTCATGTATTTATAAAGTGTTTTTCAGTTACATCAGCTATTTTCAGCACAAGTTTCATTTCAGTTCCCAATCTTACTTTCATTCTTTGACATCTTTCCATTTTCTCTCTATAATTACACTTTCTCTGCAGCCCATGAAAGCTTTGAAGGCAGCAGCGGGAACCTCTCAACCTGTGTTGTCCACTATGCAGGTTAAGACTGTGTTTTATCAAATCCCTGAGCTCAGAGATCTACACAAGGACTTTTTCACAAGCCTTCAGGCCAGACTGCAACCTGATGAAGTGATAGATCCAGGGGCACAACAAGGCCTGGAGAGGGTGGAGGCCCCAGTGATGCAACTTTTATCTGTGGGAGACCTGTTTCTTAAGTTTGTGAGTTGTTTAATATGCAAACCTGTGGATAGTTAGGCTATGAAACTTATCATATCACACAATCATTAATACTACAGAGCAGACACCAGCGGTGATGATAGTTAAATATAGCTTATTTTTTTCTCGACCTAATATCTGTTGTATTATGGGTATGAAATGGGTCATGCAATTCAAATTGTGATACACTTCACGATCGTGATTTGACAAGACTTTTTTTTTTTTTCACAAAATTAAAGTTAGGTTAAATTATAAAAGGAAAAGTGTCCTTTTATATTGCTTGGACAAAATGATGCACATTTCATTGTGAAATTGAAATATGTCAAATAACAAATCTAAACTGAAATTTAAAAAACAAACCCCAAATCAAATAAATAATACAACTAAAAGAAATCTCTTCATATCAACAAACTAAGGCTTTGCCAGTGCTCTTTCCATTTAAAATGAGAGGAAACCCCTGTGTTTTGATCACGATCCAAACAAAGTTTCATGTTAAACTCCCCCAGTTGTATCTCAATTCATTTGGCAACTCAACCCCTTCAATCGTCACATATATGTATCGATTTGAAACTGGCTCGAGATGCATCATTATATCCCTAGTGTATTATGAAGCAATTATGAAATTTGTTGCATCAATTCAATGTTGAGTTCAATCAAATTTCATTTTCACTCTATGCAACCCACATTTTCCCCACAGGCAGTTTGAAAAAAATACAACAAAGCACAGATATATTTATTTGTTTGTATATTGTATAATAGCTTGATGTCATTTTGCAGGTCAACCAGTTAGGAGTTTATCGAGGCTTTATTGACAACTATGAGAATGCAGTGGAGATCGTGCAGAAGTGCATGCAGTCAGATCAGCGGTTCAGGACACTTGCAGAGGTCTTATATTCTTCCCTTTTTGTTGTCTCTATTGTCTTTTAGTGGAAACCACACAGTTACCTTTGTCTCTTGTTATCTTTAGAGTATGATGTCCTCCAAAGGGTCAGACAATGTCAAGACCAAGTACACCTTTGAAGGTAAATAGTTCAATTTTGGCTTCCCTGTATGGTTTTGAATATTCTTTAAACACTGGGAACATTCAATAATTCATACATTGGACTCCACAGCTCTCCTGTATAAACCGTTAGACAGAGTGATGAAAACCACGCTCGTGTTGCACGTGAGACGCTGTTTAAAGTCACAGCGTGCATTCATTTATAAATATTCATCCATGCCTATGGATTTCTTAACATTCTTCTCTGTCCTGCTCAGGATCTGTGGAAGCACACGCCCCCTGATCACCCCGACAGCATCACGTTGCAGGAAGCGCTCCGTCTCTCCAGCAGCTTCCTGTCTGGGGTCAATGAACGGTCGCAGTGCAAACGTTCTGTCAAGCTGAGCAGAGGAGAGGTACCCCTACAACTCACGTGACATGTTTACTCATATGCAGATTTTTTTTAACTTTATTATTAAACTGTAATATTTAGGGTTCATCATAATCATATATACATGTGTGCGCATCCACAGAGACGTCAGCTGATTCGGGATGGGTTTGTGGTAGATGTGTGTGAGAACGGGCACTACCTGAGACATCTCTTCTTGTATACAGACATGCTGCTATGTGCCAGACTGACAAGTGCAGGGTGAGTCTTGGCCGTTCACAGCTCACCTCAAAATATGAAACCATACTTTATATACCAGGGGTATTCAATGGACTACTTGCACAACTTCTTACGCATTCTACTCAGTACAGCTCTGGAGTTTCCGGTCAGCCTTTAGCGCACCTGCATACAGACAATTTCTTATGAGAATGTTTAAGGGCTGCCGAATTATTTTTTTTTTTTTTTACAATTAGTCATACTCTCTGCATTAACTTGAATTATCTTCAATCTGCTGGAATGCTCCTATGAATATATTTATCTTCCAAATATGCATTCTGAATAATAAATATATATATAGTTCTCCACTAACCTGCCGAGTTCCTTCACATTTTTCACTTACTGTTCATATTTCATACCTGTTGGATTTACACTTTTAAATGAATTTGACTGATAACACCCTTACCTTACCCAAACCAAGGTTTTACTATAGTAAAAGTGTAGTAACTAGGGCTGTAGTACTCGAGTCTGGTCTTGGATTTGCACTCGGACTTGTCTCGGACTTGGCCATTGGACTCGCCAAGTCTTCTAGTTGGTCTCGACCGAGTCCAGCAAAAAAAAAAAAAAAAAATGTCTCCTTCAAAACAAAACCAGATTTGCATGATGTCATTACTGAAAACGTGTGGAAAACTCTAGGCGCGCCGCTCTCCTTATTTCCAAAGCACTCTGTAGCCTGGGCTTACGCTCCAGTGGGGTCTGCTGTTGCTAGGCAACCATGATAGCAACCATGACCCGCTCTCCATGAAGACGCAGAAGTTTCAGCAAAGAATAAATGGATTTCCAGCACTAAAAATCCCTTGTAGTAGCTTTGCTAATAGATTCATTTAAAAAATGGCTATCCTTGTACAGCTATGATCATCTGTTTCTCCATCTTAGCTTTCAGCATTCTTCCAGGAAAGGATGTGCATGACCAGCGGTGCACTTACTGTGACCTGAAAAGTTTAGATGTTTCTAATTTAATTTTCTACCTGTTAGATTGTGTTTTATTTACGTCTACACCTATATAGCCTTAAACGTACCCTTTACAATAATGAAATACTAATTATTGTTGTACAGTATAGGGGTTGCAAGAGATTTCTACTAGTTGATTTTATTTTAAAAAAAATGCTTAAGTTACTCGACTACTCGTGGTTCATGCTATTGTAAATGAAAACACATTAAATAGTTTTGTTTTTTTTAGCAATAAACGCTTATTAATGTATAGCCTTATGCAACAATTACATATGTAAATTTTAAAAACTTTCTAATTATGACATTACATATTTACATGTTCATGTAACAGCCAGTATTTGTATCTGTAACAATCACAAAAATTTTCCTATCTGCATTCGGATACAACATCGTACAGTAACTTGATATTTTTTTCATAGTTATCACTGAACAAGTATGTCGTGTTAAACTAAAATAATAATTAATTTCTAAAATAATATTTATCATGCAAGCAGAGAGATGTCATGACAAACGTTTAGTGATTTAGTGACATAATACCTTAAATGTAGATATTAGTAGTTTAAACGTATGTATTAGTACTTCGAAAGTAAATAGTAGTTCCTAAAGTGTTGGGTTACAGCCGCAGTTTTACATAATAATTAGATTTTTTTAACATATTAGTCTGATATGTTGTGAATGTAGTGTATGGGCTTAACTGTGTTTTCATATGAAGGAGGCAGGCACAGTACAGGTTTTGCTGGTACTTGCCGCTGGTCGGCCTGAAGCTGCTCTGGGCAGCTGAACATCTGCCCTCATCAGAATACCAAGTGAAAATTAGTAAAACAAGAGCCAAAATGTACCAGCTCAATCAAGCACTCCAGCAACACATGGTAAGGCCATTCATATGTGACTAAGTGAGATTTTCAGCCATTTAACTAGACAAAAGTAGCCTAGGTGCTAGCTAAATCTAAAAAAAAGTCAAGTAGGAAGTCCCCTTTCAGATAGAAAGATATTTATGTGTGTTTTTTGCAGAAAGGAGGCAAGGTGTCAGTTTCTCGTGCTGTTGATCGCTTGAGGCGCAAACTTGAAGAGTGTGAGATCTGGCTCTTAACAAACACGCCATCTGTTACTTTAGACCTACACAGCACCAGTGGAAAGGTAAAAGCACAACACTTTCACATATGTGAACACACGCGAGCACATCCTATCTATCCAACAAGCATTATTTTTTTTCTATTCATTTTGTAAAGAACGTAATTTTCATCTTTCATGATATAGTTGATATGATATAGATTTTCCAAAGCAGTTAATATGGAGTTTAACAGAATTATCGTTAATACCCTAAATTAATTGAAATGAACTTAAAGGTGACAGTGGCAAGTAAAAAAAACTCCCTAGGTCGTTTATTTAGCTGGTGGAATGACCTCCCAATCTCAATTCATACAGCTGATTCTTTACTCATTTTCAAGAAACATCTAAAGACTCATCTTTTTCGACAGCACTTAACCAACTAATACTAGCACTTTTCCTTTTCTTGTCTTTCCATTTATTAAAAAAAGAAAAAAGAAAAAAAACCTGGCTATGCGTTCTATACTAGACTAACTGAGTCTTGTCATGGCACTTGTATACTGTTGTTGTTCTCTTGTTGACCTGACTGCTTCTATTGTTCTCATTTGTAAGTCGCTTTGGATAAAAGCGTCTGCTAAATGATTAAATGTAAATGTATTTAGATGAAGAAGAAGTCTCGAGAGGAACCAGCATTTTTTGTAAACAAAATCACTATAAGTATGACTAGATTAAACGCCCTTTCACATCAAACGTAATTATTCAGAATGCCTTTTACATTCTAATTCAGAATTTAATTCTAATAATTAATTAATTAGAATAAAATCATGTAACTGTAGAACAATATTTAAAGCATAGTCAAAGAATTGTGTGAAAGTAAAAAAAAAGGTATAAAAGTATATTGCCCTGATAGATAGATAGATAGATAGATAGATAGATAGATAGATAGATAGATAGATAGATAGATAGATAGATAGATAGATAGATTGATACACATCTCTCTTTATTGATCAAAAATGCTTTTTCCCTCCACAGAGTCACACTATGCGTCTATTTTCTTTGTATGACCTGAATGAGTGGAAAGAAGCCATTGAGAAACAGAGTGGAAACTGTGAGTGCACCTTCATCCAACTGTGTATTTTGTTCTGATGATTGTATGATTATAACCCCATGCATGTGTGTGTGTGTTTCCCAGGTATAGAGATGGTTCCTCCAGACCTGCTGTCTGTTACCAGTTCCTGTATCAAACTCAGAATGACTCAACAACCTCCCCTTCACTGCGTTCAGTCCAGTAAAGCACCCTCTGTATCTTTCTTTCATAAATAATGCTCTCACAGTCCTCTCACTCACACTTGTGCACAAGGAACACTCTTCTCTCCTGTTGTGTCTTTCACAGATGAAAGTGCACATATATGTGGGAGCTTATATGTTATGGTTCATTCGGCGTGTGGTCTGCCAAACCTGAGCAGTAAGTGACAAAACATGCGTTGTCTCTACAAGAATAGAAGTTTCTGAGCCACACATCAAACCCACAAACACATCACATATATTCTTGTGAAGCATTTATGCATTGCTTCATCAAACACTGTTTCCACGGTAACAGAGCACAAAAATACAATGTGCCCAAAAAAGCTTTAAATTAAATTAATAAACATAAAAATACCTTTCAGTAAACTTCCTGTCTCTAATTCATTTGACCTTTCAGGTGCATATATGTGTGTAGAGGTGGACGGTTTTGAGTTTTACGACAGGCGAAAACAAACCTGCCTTTCAGCCTTCTGTGTTACACCACAATGGGAGGAGGTGAGTCGGGGGGATGTCATTATGAATTTTTAGAAATTAGATCATGCATTCTGCAATTTGCTTTGTGTTTAATAATCTGAATTGATTTGAATTGATCACTTTGTGTTATGGTGTATAGGAGCTTGTGTTTCAAGTGGATGGAGCTCAGCAGCTGTTCCTGGTATTAGTGTCTCAGTATGAGAATGGCACACAGGATGAGATTGTGGGCAGGGCGGTATTAAATGTGAGTTCATGTACTGTTTGCTTCATTTTGTGTTCTTTTAAATGAGTTGTTCATCCAAACATGAACATCTTGTCATCATATACCAATCCTCATTGTAAACCGGTATTTTTGTTGACACTAAATCTGATTTTTAAAATAACTGACTGTATTCACATAAAAGATTCTATTGCACTAATTTACAGTTTTGGTTCAGTCTGTCCATTTAGTTATTAATGTAATGCAGAAAGGTACTTTATGTGTGTGTGTATACATGTGTGTGTGTGTTTACAGCTGGACCCTGACAACATGCTTAAGAAATGGAAGAAAGTCACTTGTTCTTTGGGCCAAGTTGATGTAACCTTGTCAATCAAGTACATGCCCCACCCTCTTGAGCCTCCAAGCACCTCCCCTCTAGTACAGGAACCAGTGTTCTGTGTACCGATTGGACAAGTGGCAATGTGAGTTTACCCTTACAAAATAAAAGTATTTATTTCTTTTTTAAAGAAATATTACTAACCCCAAGCTTCTGAGCAGTAACGTATATAGATATAGTAGATTCTGGTTGTCAAACATTAATGTAACATCCATAATATGATGAACTGTGATTATTTTGTTAAGCACCTGTGTGAACTCATTTTTTTGTTTCTAATGCAATGAAACTCATGTAATTTGAGAGTGATCGAAGTGTCCAAATACTAGGGACTGTTACAAAAACGAATGAACTTCCTTCCGTCATAAGTGCTTAGTGTGCACGTTTGTGATGCTTGTTTTGTTGTTGTTTTTTTAAGTCATACCATACCAACTTTATTTGTTAAGCACTTTACAAAAACCAAAGTTGACCAAAGTGCTGTACAGAAAAATAAATTAATAAATAAAAATAAAATAGATAAAATAAACATAAGTACCATTAATAACCACACAATAAAAGCATTCAAAGTAACAAATTGAATCAAGTAAATAAAGTCGACTTCTTACTAGGTGTCAAAAGCCAAAGAGAAAAGATGGGTTTTAAGAAGGGTTTTAAAAACAGATAAAGAAGAGGCCTGCTTAACATGCAAAGGCAGATCATTCCATAGTTTAGGGGCAGACACAGCAAAGGCACGGTCCCCTCTGAGCTTACACTTAGTTTTAGGCACAGTCAGGAGCAGCTGATCATCTGATCTGAGAGAGCGGACGGGTTTATAAGAGTGTAGAAGCTCAGAGAGGTATGGCGGAGCAAGACCATTTAGTGATTTAAAAGCAAATAACAGAATTTTAAAATGGATCCTAAATTGAATAGGCAGCCAGTGTAATGAAGCTAAAATAGGGGAAATGTGCTCATGTTTACGTGTGCCGGTTAAAAGACGTGCTGCTGCATTTTGTATCATCTGGAGACTGGTGATGGAGGACCCACTAACCCCCGCATATAGTGAATTACAGTAGTCCAGCCGTGTAGTTACAAAGGCGTGGATAACAGTTTCAAAATGTTGTCTTGACAGAATTGGCTTTATTTTGGCCAGCTGCCTTAAATGAAAGAAGCTTGATTTGACAACAGCTTTGATCTGACTGTCAAATTTAAGCTCAGGGTCCACTTTAACTCCTAGGTTTGTGATAGTAGGTTTAATATAGGGTGCTAAGGAGCCCAGATCTACAGGTGGGGTCCCAGTGGTGCCTCCAAAAACCATCACTTCTGTTTTTTTATCATTAAAATTTAAAAAGTTTAGAGCCATCCAGGCCTTTATGTCGTCGAGACAATTGAGTAGTTGTCCAACAGAGTTATAATTTTTCTTTTTAAGAGGTACATAAATCTGACTGTCATCTGCATAACAGTGGAATGAAATGCCATACTTTCTAAGTATGGAACCAAGTGGAAGCAAATACAGAGAGAAAAGTAGAGGGCCGAGGACTGAGCCCTGTGGGACCCCACACAAGAAAGGAGCAGAGGAGGATACAGAGTCACCTAAGCTAACACAAAAAGTTCGATCCGCTAAGTATGACCTAAACCAATCCAGTGCTATGCCACTGATGCCAACCCACTGCCTTAAACGTGAAATCAATATTTCATGATCCACTGTGTCAAATGCAGCAGTTAGATCTAAAAGCACAATGATAACACAGTCACCAGAGTCAGTAGCTAAAAAGATATCATTAAAAACTCTTAAAAGAGCAGTTCCGGTGCTGTGCAAGGTCTTAAAACCGGACTGGAAAACCTCTAGTATATTATGTTCTTCCAAAAAGGCCAATAGTTGACTGTACACAATCTTCTCCAAGATTTTTGAAAGGAAAGGCAATTTGGAAATAGGCCTGAAATTAGCAAGAACTGACGGATCTAGAGCAGGTTTTTTAATCAGAGGTTGAACTACTGCATGTTTTAAAATTTCAGGGACCACACCCGAGGTCAGACTACTATTTATAACTGCTACAACAGATGATCCTACAGTGGGGAAAACCTCCTTAAATAGTCGAGGGGGGACAGCATCATATGGAGAACCTGAGGGCTTCAAATGACCAACAACCTCCTCTAAAGAGGAAAAAGTCACCAGCTCAAAATGATCAAAGACAGCCGAGCAGGGGACAGAGATTGAAGGGTCTGAAGCTGAAGGGACAATTTGAGACCTAATAGAAGTGACCTTATCAATAAAAAAGCAAAGGAAGTTTTCACACATAACAGGGGATGCTTCCATACAAGCATTCTGCGGGGCATTTAAAAGTGAGTCAATGGTGTTAAACAAAACACGAGGCTTGTGACAATTTGCCAGAATAATATCTGAGAAATGTTTTCTTTTGGCATCTTTCACAGTTTTCTGGTAATGACGCCAGCAATCCCTTAACATTTGAAGAGACACCTGCAGTTTGTCCTTCTTCCACTTGCGCTCAGCTCTACGGCACTCACGTCTGGCGGCACGAGTCATGTCATTTAACCAGGGCTCAGATTTAGTTTTAGGCTGCCTGGATTTTAATGGAGCCACAGTGTCTAAAACAGTTTGGCAGGTGGAGTGAAACCATGAGCAAAGCTCATCTGTGTGCAATACAGACTCGGGAGTGATGGAGTTCTGTTTGAACGCAACCGAGAACTGAACAGCAGTGGAAGGGTTAATCATACGACAGCGCCGTGCAGCAGCGCGAGGTTTAACTGTATGACAGGCAAGAGCAGTCTCAAATAAAACAGGCATATGGTCAGAAAACACTGCGTCACATATCTCTAGATTAAGAACAGGCAAGCCATATGATAAAACAAGATCAAGTGTGTGTCCATGTTCTTGTGTGGGTCCAGACACAGATTGCACAAGATTAAAAGAATCAATGAGGTTTAAAAACCCCTTTGCCATTGGCTTATCAGGACAACACACATGAAAATTAAAATCCCCAACAATAAGAACACGATCATATTTAGGCATGATTTCAGCCCAAAAATCTGAAAAATCATTTAAAAAGTCCTTATTGTACTTAGGGGGCCGATAGACCACAGCACACAACACTGTGTGGGGGTGACCCATCTCAAATAAATTCAGCTCAAAGCTGCTGAAAGCGGAGGACAACAAAATCTGTTTACATTTATAATGACTCTTATATACAGTCGCTATTCCTCCTCCTCGGCCAGATGTTCGCGGGGAGTTAAAGTAGCGGCAATCTTGGTGTACAAATTCAGTGAAAGCGCTAGACTCACCATCGCTCAGCCATGTCTCAGTTACACAGAGGAAATCCAATCCTCGGGACGTGAAAAAATCCTTTAATACAAAAGTCTTATTTGCTAGAGATCTAGCAGTTACCAGCCCAAACCTGACAGGAACCGGGGGGTCCGCGGCAATGGATGTTCGTGAAACCCGACACAGAGAGCGCAAGTTGCTGTGATTCACTCCGCGCCAGCGGAGACGAGGAGAGCAGGGGCCGCGGGGCTGGAACACCTCTTCCGGGGCAACGACAGGTACCAGCCAGGCGTCGACAGGGTCCAGCGAGCGTCGAGGTATAGGCACGACTCCAAACTCAGTCCAAAAAGGCGTAGAACAACATGCAAGACGGGCCTTCAACCTCACCAGCCGGCCGCTGCGTTTTCCCCGGCGGCGGGTGCGCTTTCTTCGGCGCTTACTTCGAGAAGGTGGAGCCGGGGCACACCAAAGGTGAGCCGGGAGCCTCGCCAGGAGGGGGGGCAAAGTTTCACGTCCACCATCATCCAATTTTACTATATTTCCAGCAGAAAATCGCAGATCCAGCAGTGTTTGACGATCGTACACCAGTAGAGAGTCGACATCCCAGGCAAAAAAATAAAACAGACAGCAAAAACACACACAGCAATGACAGTGACAGACGGCAAGCCACGCACAATGGCGCCATCTTGTTTTCTGTTTGTAGTCATGTAGAAACATGTAGAGGTATTTCGTCATTAAAAAAAGGAAGAGGAAAAGGAAAATGGAATTAGAAGAAGTGTTTGAAGGCTTAGTTGTGTCTGTGTTTGTGTGTTTACAGGCAAGAGAGTGTGCTGGTCCCTCACATTGTCCGTTCCTGTGTGGAGGAGGTTGAGAGGAGGGGTCTGAATGAAGAGGGGATCTACAGAGTCTCAGGAGTCAGCAGCGAGATACAAGCACTAAAACATGCATTCAACACTAGTGAGTGTGTGTCTCAAACTGTTCACAGATTCTCACAGTACTTATCTGAAAAGTGTGCTGTTCTCTCTCTTTCTTTAGATTACCGTAAGGCAGTAAGTAAACTGAGGACTGTAGATGTGAATGCTGTATCTGGCACTCTGAAACTGTACTTTAGAGAACTTCCTTTACCTCTTATTCCCTCTGAGTATTTCAAAGAGCTTGCAGATGCACTAGGTGAGCCCTTCACACACCCAAACACACAGTTGCACAGGTCTGTTCGTAAACATGCAGTGTGAGAAAAGTATACATTATGATGATGAAGATGTTGAAGCATTCATAATTATAATACATCTCTCACTCTATCCGGTTGTGGCAGACATTGCTGATCCATATCTCAGGGCTGACAGCATGCTGACTCTGTTGCAGACTCTACCAGATGTAAACCGCAACACTCTCCTCTTCCTCTTACATCACCTGAGACGGTACACAACATCCTTTCAACTCATAACAGTCACACTGATTTAGTTTCACCCCAGACTGACCTGAATATCTTTCGGCGTTGATGATTGTAAATAAGAAAAAGGTGTTTTTCTGTTTTTTTATTTGTCTCTCCTTCTCATGCACATCTTCATTCTTTTTTGTGTTTCTCAGTGTTGCGGAGAGGAAGGAAGAGAATAAAATGTCTCTGAGTAATTTGGCCACAGTGTTTGGCCCCAGCCTCTTGCGCCCCCCAGTGGCCCGTGTCGACATATCTCAAGAAGTGGAGGTTCAGGTGAGTTCAATTTTTTTTTTTAATTACTAAATAAAAGTTTGATGTGTATGGAGCCAAAAGAGTCTCAATAAAGATAAATGCACACACTACATTAACATATGCAAACATAGGATTCATACATGCACACACATAATTCATAAATACACACACAGGATACACAAATGCGCACAAAATTCACAAATATACACACAAAATTTAAAAAGCACAGAAGATTCACAAATGCATACAAAATTCAGAAATGAACACAAAATTCAGAAATGCACACAAAATTCTGAAATACACACACAATTCAGAAATGCAAACAACATTTACAAATGCGCTCAAAATTCACAAATGCACAGGACAAGATTCAGAAATGTATTTCTGATGCACACACACATATATCTTGATTTACAAACTGCTTGCGGTCTGTGAACTTCACTGCATTTGTGTGTGAATTTTGAGACTCCCCTGACTTGGCTCGACACACAAATGCCTTTTTTTAAACAGGGAATGATCTGCAACCAATCAGATATCTCCCTTGTTTTAGCCAATCACAAGAATGCACCCCACGTGGGGGATTGTTTACTTATAAGCCAATCAGCGAACGACTCACTTTCCTCACGCAGCCGGCGACCCACTTTGCGCAGCTGGACACCCACTTTGCGCAGCAGGAGACTCACCTTCCGCAGCCGGAGAGTCACTTTCCTCTTGCAGCGAACGACTCACTTTCCTCACGCAGCGAACGATTCACTTTCCTCACGCAGAGATCAACTCACTTTCCTAAGCGAACGACTCACTTTCCTCACGCAGCCGGAGACCCTCTTTTCGCAGTCGGAGAGTCACTTTCCTCTCGCAGCGGACCACTGACTGTCTCTTCATGTAGGGACCGAATATTATAATTAAAGTGACTTCTATATTGCATCCAAAAGAATATTTATATATATTTAAATATTTCAAAAAGGTGTAATTTTTTTTTACTTTCATTAAAATATTTCAATAAAATGAAATAACTGCCTATTGCAAATTTATGAATCCATGGTTAACTTTTTTTCTGCAGTCACTGGGCTACATGTATTGAGACATTTTTAAATTTATATTTTGTAAAAAATAATAAAAAATAAACCTGAATTGTAATCTAAACATCTGTATTTTCATACAATTTCATAAATAAGTAGGCTATAATATGCCGTACCACAGGCATATCACGCTGTGCCCCCACGTGGAGTGCGTTCTTGTGATTGGCTAAAAGAAGGGAGATATCTGATTGGTTGCAGATCATTCCCTGTTTAAAAAAAGGCATTTGTGTGTCGAGCCAAGTCAGGGGAGTCTCAAAATTCACACACAAATGCAGTGAAGTTCACAGACCGCAAGCAGTTTGTAAATCAAGATATATGCGTGTGTGCATCAGAAATACATTTCTGAATCTTGTCCTGTGCATTTGTGAATCTTGAGTACATTTGTAAATGTTGTTTGCATTTCTGAATTGTGTGTGTATTTCTGAATTTTGTGTGCATTTCTGAATTTTGTATGCATTTGTTAATCTTCTGTGCTTTTTAAATTTTGTGTGTGCATTTGGAAATTTTGTGCGCATTTGTGTATCCTGTGTTTGTATTTATGAATCATGTGTGTGCATGTATGAATCCTGTGTGTGCATATGTGAATGTAGGGTGTGCATTTATCTTTATTGAGACTCTTTTGGCTCCATAGATGTGTCCATTGTAGTACTGTGGTATTGTAAATAGTCGGGTGAAAACATTTCCTTGAAGCTTGACCACTTACATACACGCATGCAGTTTTCTCTGTTCTGGGGTTTGCTTTATAAGAAGTGAAACAACAATTTTCTACACTGAGTGGATACTTGTGTATCTTCCCTACAGTGGTGTGGACTTATGAAATCAGGAGGAAAAATCCCCTGTCTGTTTTTTTTTTACCATTTTCTTTTTTAATCTAATTTATGTTCATTACATATCCACTTGTTCTGGAAAACAAAATAATACAATATTTTGTATGTTCATATGAACACTTAATTAAAGCTTAGTTTAATTAAAATTTAAGCTAATGCATTTTTAATCTTCTTTATGTTTATCATTTTCTTTAAAAAAAATTGCTTTCAACTAGGGCTGCATAATTTGGGGAAAATGTGAAAGTGATTGTGATTTAATTTTTTTCTGAGAAAAAAAAATATTATATTTACATTTTTGCTGAGATAATAATAAGATACCCCCAGGGGTGCCCGAGAGGGGGGGGGGGGGTGAGCACCCCAACAGGACGGACTCAAAGACAACGACACAGAATAAAGGAATAACGACATCGTCAATACAATTCAATCTGAGGTAGGATCTGCAAGAACGAGAGGGGTTTAAAAATCCATCAAGGCAGAATGAGATGCTTGACAGCGACAACGACGACACAACCCACAGAAGTGACTTCTGATAAGACGCAGGAGGAGCCAGGCCCGGAGGCAACCCACAGTGCCCAGAGCCTCCTAGTGTCGCCAATACCTTCTGCTAGCAGCTCACCTGCCACTATAACCCAAGAGACAGTATCTCCCGACAATGCACATGGCCTCCAAAGCCAACAAACTGCAGCCACAACAACTAGCTGTGCCCCTGCGGTCCAACCAAAGATCCAGTGGCCCAAATCCCACAAGAGAGTTGAGTGGCAACAATTTGATGAAGATGTAAGCCAGGTCCTGGAAGGGACAGCCAAGGGTGACGTAGACCACCGATTGAGAACGATGACCACCCTCATAGTGAATATCGCAGCTGAGCGATTTGGAACTGAGGCACCCAAGCCAGCTCCATCTGCATATGCTCCAAGCCACAGAGTAAAGAAAATTCAGTGCCTTAGGGATGAACTCAGGCTGCTGAAGAGGCAATATAAATCAGCAGGGGAAGTCGAGAGAGCCGGTCTAGCGGACCTGAGAGCAATATTAAGGAAGCAACTCTTGACCTTACGGAGGGCAGAGTTCCACAGAAGTCACTGCAACACCTCAAGGCCACCTATAGTGACTCCATCAGAGAACAAACGCTGGGTCCATGCAATGCGCTGATAACCCCACCAGAGCCATCATCAGACTTCGACCTGAAGGAGCCCCGCCTAAGGGAAGTGGAGGAAGTGGTGAGGAGAGCAAGATCAAGCTCAGCACCAGGCCCAAGTGGAGTGCCCTATAAGGTGTACAAGAACTGCCCGAAGCTATTACATCAGCTTTGGAGGGCCCTGAAGGTGATCTGGAGGAGAGGGAAGATTGCCCAGCAATGGAGGTATGCGGAGGGAGTGTGCATACCAAAAGAGGAGAAGTCTGAGAACATCGACCAGTTCCGGGTCATCTCCTTGCTCAGTGTGGAGAGTAAAATCTTCTTCAGTATCGTGGCCAAGAGGCTCTCCAACTTCCTGTTGAGCTGCGTTTGACACTGTCGATCATAACATACTACTAGAGAGACTGGAAAACTGGGTCGGGCTTTCTGGGATGGTACTCAAATGGTTCAGGTCATACTTAGAAGGGAGAGGTTATTATGTGAGTCTAGGAGAGCATAAGTCTAAGTGGATGTCCATGACATGAGGAGTCCCACAAGGGTCAATTCTTGCACCGCTCTTGTTTAGCCTGTATATGCTTCCCCTAAGTCAAATAATGAGAAAGAACCAAATTGCCTATCACAGCTATGCTGATGATACCCAGATTTACCTAGCCTTATCTCCAAATGACTACAGCCCAATTGACTCCCTCTGCCAATGCATTGATGAAATTAATAGTTGGATGTGCCAGAACTTTCTTCAGTTAAACAAGGAAAAAACTGAAGTCATTGCATTTGGAAACAAAGATGAAGTGTTCAAGGTGAATGCATACCTTAACTCTAGGGGTCAAACAACTAAAAATCAAGTCAGGAATCTTGTGTGATTCTCTAGACAGACCTTAGTTTCAATAGTCATGTCAAAGCAGTAACTAAATCAGCATACTATCATTTAAAAAACATTGCAAGAATTAGATCTTTTGTTTCCAGCCAAGACTTGGAGAAACTTGTTCATGCCTTCATCACCAGCAGGGTGGACTATTGTAATGGGCTCCTCACCGGCCTTCCCAAAAAGACCATTAGACAGCTGCAGCTCATCCAGAACGCTGCTGCCAGGATTCTGACTAGAACCAGAAAATCTGAGCATATCACACCAGTCCTCAGGTCCTTACACTAGCTTCCAGTTACATTTAGGATTGATTTTAAAGTACTTTTACTCGTATATAAGTCACTAAATGACCTAGGACCGAAATATATTGCAGATATGCTCACTGAATATAAACCTAACAGAGCACTCAGATCATTAGGATCGAGTCAGTTAGAAATAGCAAGGGTTCACACAAAACAAGGGGAGTCCTCCTTTAGTTACTATGCCGCCCGCAGTTGGAATCAGCTTCCAGAAGAGATCAGATGTGCTAGAACACTAGTCACATTTAAATCTAGACTTAAAACTCATCTGTTTAGCTGTGCATTTATTGAATGAGCACTGTGCGATGTCCGAACTGATTGCAATATATATTTTCACTGTTTTTATTTTTTATTTTATGTAAAATCATTTTCTGTTTTAAATTCATTTTAAATAAGTACAGTTTTAATAATTTTAAAAGTTTTAAAATTGCTTGTTTTATTCTTGTTATTATTTTTCTTCATTACTATTTTACTTTCTTTTATGTAAAGCACTTTGAATTACCATTGTGTACGAAATGTGCTATATAAATAAACTTGCCTTGCCTTGCCTTGAGCAATAAGTACATCGACATGTCTGTGCAAAAGGGAGGAATACCAGGAGTTCCAGGGTGTCTGGAACACACGGGCGTGGTAACCCAGCTCATCAGAGAAGCAAGAGAAGGCAGAGGGGATCTGGCTGTACTGTGGCTGGACCTCACCAATGCATATGGCTCAATACCCCACAAGCTGGTGGAGGTCGCACTGGAGAAACACCATGTACCGCAGAAGGTGAAAGATCTCATCCTGGACTATTACAGCAAGTTCAGCCTGAGAGTCTCCACTGGCCAGCTAACATCTGACTGGCACCGGCTGGAAGTGGGGATAATCACTGGCTGTACCATCTCAGTGACCCTCTTTTCGTTGGCCATGAATATGCTGGTCAAGGCAGCTGAAACAGAGTGCAGAGGCCCCCTCAGCAAGGCTGGAGTAAGGCAACCTCCCATAAGAGCATTCATGGACGACCTCACAGTGACAACAACGGCAGTACCAGGTGCAAGGTGGATCCTCCAGGGGTTGGAGAGACTCATGTCATGGGCACGCATGAGCTTCAAACCTGCAAAGTCCAGGTCTCTGGTCCTAAAGAAGGGGAAGGTTACAGACAGATTCCGTTTCAGGCTGGGAGAACACCAGATCCCGTCAGTCACTGAGAGACCAGTGAAGAGCCTTGGAAAGGTCTTCAACTGCAGCCTGAACGACAGAGACTCCATCAAGGCAACTGGTGCTGAACTGGAGGGATGGTTGAGAACAGTGGATAAGTCTGGGCTCCCTGGAAGATTCAAGGCCTGGGTATACCAGCATGGAATCCTCCCAAGAATCCTCTGGCCTCTGCTTATCTATGAGATCCCCATGACAGTGGTGGAAGGTTTTGAGCAAAAGGTGAGCAGCTATCTGCGTAGATGGCTGGGCTTGCCGCGTAGCCTTAGTAACATTGGGCTACATGGGAACACCAACAAGCTCAGGCTCCCTATTAGCTCAGTCAGGGAGGAGTTCATCATTGCACGGACAAGGGAACACATGCAGTACTCTGGATCCAGAGATGCCAAAGTGTCCGGCACAGGCATTGTTGTGAGGACAGGGAGGAAGTGGAGGGCAGCCGAGGCAGTCCAGCAGGCAGAGACGCGGCTGAAGCACAAGGCCATCCTTGGAACAGTGGCGCAAGGCAGAGCCGGACTTGGGAGTCTAACAGCGACCCGATATGAATCTGCCAGCAGAAAGGAGAGGCAGAGGCTGGTACAGGAGGAGGTGCGAGCTTCAGTCGAGGAAGAGCGAACCAGCAAAGCAGTGGCCATGCGGCAGCAAGGCACCTGGATGAAGTGGGAGCAGGCGATGGAGCGGAGAGTCACCTGGAAGGAAATCTGGAAGTGGAACCCCCAGAGGATTAAGTTCTTGATTCAGGGGGTCTATGATGTCCTCCCAAGTCCATCCAACCTGTGCACATGGGGCAAAATAGAAACACCTGCATGCCCTCTTTGTTCCAAGACAGGGACATTAGAACACATCCTTAGCAGCTGCTCCAAGGCGCTGGGTGAGGGTCGGTATCGATGGAGGCACGACCAGGTCCTCAAATCCATCGCTGAGGCAATCAGTAAGGGGATTAAGGACAGCCGATACACCCAAGCTACAGCCAAGGCCATTCACTTCATCAAGGAAGGACAAAAGCCAGAAAGAACATTTAAAAACTGCTCTGTAGGTTTGCTCTCCACGGCGCGAGACTGGGTGATGACAGTTGACCTTGAAAGGCAACTGAGAATTCCAACACACATCACCCAGTCCAAATTGAGACCTGACATCATCTTGGTCTCTGAGGCCACAAAACATCTAATCTTGTTAGAGCTGACAGTGCCCTGGGAGGAGAGGATGGAGGAAGCTCAAGAGAGAAAGAGGGAGAAATATCAAAAACTGGTGGAGGATTGTCAGAGGAACGGATGGAGGACCAGGTGTATGCCAGTAGAGGTGGGCAGTAGGGGATTTGCCAGTTACTCCCTGAGCAAGGCCTACGGTACGCTGGGCATAACAGGTGCTAGCCAAAGAAGAGCCATAGGTAACAATGTGGAGGCAGCAGAAAAAGCATCCAGATGGCTCTGGTTAAAGAGGGGAGAGCAGTGGGGGCAGTAGAATGCCACTTGGACACAGGCCGGGGTCTGATCAGCCTCGGTCGGGTCGCCTGGACAAGGGTGTCTGTTGTAAGACCCGAAACACCCAGTGACTCCTGGAAACAACACTGATGATGTGTCCAAGGTTGTGCATCAAAAGATGTTTTCTGTAAAGACAAAATAAGCAATCCACTGTAAAATAACAATTCTGTATTTATGGAAATTTAAATAATAGTAATTAATATTACAATACAACTGTAAATTTACAAAAATAATATTTGTGACATATATATGCATAATTAGTCTAACACACACACACATACACACATATATATGTATATATATAATATTTATACATATAATATTTATGTCTTAATTTCATAATGTATTTTTATATTTTATTTTATTCTTTTTATTTATTATTTATTTATTAATTTGTATATGTTCGTGTTTCTCATCAGGTTCAGGTGATTTTTCTCTATCTGCAGTGTCAGAACCTTCCAGAAGCTCTTCTCACAAAACAGCTGGACTTTAATGAGATAGAGACATGAGTCTTCAACAACCAGACTCCTTTTCTGTCTGTGTATCCATGGTCGTCTGTAAATTTGTACAAATTCTGTTTAACTCACTTTATTTTACATATGTTTAATATGTTATTTTCACGCGTTTAATATCATTAAAAGTGACATGACCATGGGTTGACTATATTTTAGTGCTTTAATATTATTGTGCTGCCACATTTACCATTGTTCTGCAAAATGTTGCATGCAAAATCCTGTCAATCCAATAGAAATTTGTGCAAACAGTTTTACCACTCCTTTACAGGTCCGAATGTGGACACTTAAGAAGAATAACTGACTAGTTACTGTTAGAGAGAGAGAACTATAGATATGGTAAAAACAAAAAAATATATAAATAAATAAAAAAAATGAAATAATTGTATTTCAGTTATACTAAAAAAGTAACACTGGAGAGAACCTGTCACTCCAGCGACCTTTGAGCTAGGACAAAAAAGTATTTTCTTGTAAGCGCAACTGCTGACGAGGACTTCATTGAAACTGAGTCTCTGGGTGGGCCAAGAGGGCAATAGGGGAGAAAGGTGAAGTGAGACACTTGTAATATCCTATCACATATGGCCGACTCTCTCACTCACACACACACACACACACACACACACACACAACCTTGTGGGGGTCACCAATAACTCTGCCACTCTCCCACCCCCTTTACACCACCTCCATGCAAATCAATCCGCAGCGGTTCAGCTTCAACAAGACCAAGTTCACCATGACATGCACCAGCACTTCAAAGAGATCCGTGCTTCATAACCTCTCCCCTGCGGTCGCTGGGTGTTGCTTTCCACCTCAGCTTATGCCCCACCTGGCCGGGGTGGGATTCAGTCTTCTTCCCTCCGCCTGACTTTGACTTTGATCTATAATCCAAAGTTGGAAATGTGCTCCCGTTCCCAGCGTTCCAGGAAGGAAAAGTGCAGCAATGTCAGATGTGTGCCATAACACCATCCAGACATTCCCCAGTTACAACACAGCATCAAATGAGTTACAAAAGAAATCATTGCTCCCACGTGAAAATAGCTGCCAATAAAACAGGTTCCTGTGGTTAAGTGGTCAAAAAAGATCTTGCCATTAAAAAAAAAAGAAGTGAATGATGGACTGAATGGGAAAAGCACAATGAAAGACAGACATTATTAGTAACGGGTGCATCTCTGTAGCGGGTCAAACTGAAACTAAGATTTGAGGGCATAGATTGAAATGTACATCAGATGCTTACAGATGTAATATAGATCACTCTAGTAAGGGTCTTGAAACATTTTGATCCCAAGTTCCCCTAAATATGATGATTCACTTGCCATGGAACACCTACCAAAAATATAAACGCAGCGCTGTATTTTCACATGCTATATACAGAGCAGCTCTATATATTGTATACTATTTGAAAAATAGTAAAAACTAATTGTTTTCAGCTTTATATTGTCATTGTACAAAAAAAAAGTTTACTTCAGTAGGCAGTGGGTTAAAAAATGTGTGTAGGCACATATTCAGTTCAATATAAAAATACAGATTTATATAAAATTAAATTCTAATATAATAATTCAATATAAAATTGATTAATACCACTTTTCACAATAAATGTTGCTGAAAAGCATAGGTACCCAAACTTTTTAATACAAAGGGCCAAAAATTAAATTCGCTTGAGAGCTGTGAAAAAAAGTAAATGTTGCATTATATTCTACTATAATACTGTATTAAATTAAAATGCTTTTTTTTTTTACATTTAAAGAAATCAATAAATATTTAAATACTTTTTTGACGATCAATTTTCTTTTCAATAAAATTTTTACATTTCATATTTTTTTTGGTTTAATGGCATGTTTCCCCCCTTCTCTTGTGATGTGCCTTGGTGGGCCAAATCAGTGGTCATCGTGGACCAACATTTACATGGGATTTAAATGAACTGCTTTGGCCAATTCTGCTGTAACGCTTTTTTGGGGGGAAAAAATATTAGCTTAGATGGCAATGGTGAGGAAAAATGACTGGAATTAATTAGAATGACTGGAATATTCACAAAGGAGTGACAAGCAGACAAAACTTTTGAATCTTTCGGGATATTATTCATCAATTCCACTGAAAACAAAACTTTCCACTGATTTCTCTCTGCAGCAAAAAAAAAGGAGTTTCTGGGGCTTGAAATTAACCCAAGCATTCCTGCATGCATATACAGTACAGGAAAAGCAATGTCCACCTATGGGAGTAACATTTCTGAAAGGCAGGGATTTTTGTATAACCCCTCAGTCAGCCTAATAAAGCTCAATCAGGAAGGTTAAAGTTCATTTTAATTTTATCAACTAAGAACATAATGATAATGATAACAGTCCACTATGAACCTAAGGGTGATTTTATAGATTGATGTCACTACTGCCATTCTCTCATTGTTTGGATGCATGTTTTACACATTATGTATGTTTGTTGTTAAGGTTCATCAGTGTGGTACAGTGAACCAGTACATATTTACCACAGGTGGCAATGGTTTTATTAGAGCTAACAGCTAGCAGGAATCTTGTTGCCATGCACGCAGTGTGTACGTATGAGAGGCATCCATGCAAGGGATCAACTGGATTGACCTCTTCACTCTCGGGTTAACAGAAGCCGCGTGTGTATCTGGTTCCCTGTGCCTGTCTGTGTATGTGTGCGTAATCTCAACGAGATTGTGTTAGCAACATGTTCGGGAAGGCTTATTAAACTGAGGTTCAGTCAGCAGTATCATTACTCACACTGTGAGAAAGAACAGAAGACTAAGAGGGAGTGAGCGTGAGTGAGTGTGGTAGTGCTTGTTGAACTTTGCCTCTGTAAAGTACTGTAGGCCTCATGTCTCGTAAAAATTCCTCTTGCCAGCCAGTAAACACACGGTGTCCAGAACTCAGCGTTCATCCCATGTGTATTCGGTCTGTCTCTGTGTTCTTAAAGGAATATAAAGCTTAGTCAGGTTAGAAGAAGCCATCCTGAATTTTATGTGAATGTAAAGAGGCTGTGAGAGATGGACTTATGGTCTTTAAAAGGACATAACCTGTATAAAGGTCCCAGATTTCAAAACTGTTTTAGGAAGTTTTTGTTTACAGAATTAAGTTTTTTTAATAAAATGTTTTCAACCATCTGTATGTTGTTAACAGCACAATCCATTGAACTTCCATTACACACACACACACATATATATATATATATATATATATATATATATATATATATATATATATATATATATATATATATACACACACATGACAATATATATATTGTCATGGCTACGAGGTAAATGATTTCTTCAGTGGAATATAGCTTTACACAGAAAAGGTGAGATATTCCTACAATGGGATGTAATTTTTCACAGAGAAGGTTAGTAAGCGGTTTATTTTTACACTATAATCATGTTATCATGCTTTACGTCTAGTTTGACTTCCGGAACAGTATTTTATCATTTACAGATCGGCTCCTTTTCCACTCTTCCTTCACTCTTCCTTCCGTTTTAAGATTTTTCCCCCCTAATTTTCTTTCTTTTTTTTTCTTAAAGAAAATAAGGGGTAAGATGAAGTTCATTTTTGTGGTAATCAACTATTAAAACAATTATTCCACAGGTGCTCTCGATTATTGAGCTCGTACGGAACCCAGAACATTACTTTAAATTCATTATTAAATAAACAGGTGAGTTTGTTTATGACATTGTTTATGTGACCAAAATGTCACACATCTCACAACTGTGTGTCTACGAGGCTCTGAGAGAGTGTGAACCCCATACACGTACTGCTGCTAGACAAAATAGAGGACATGTGGATATTAGGGCACGAGAGTTATGCAATATAGTTCTCAAAACAAGGGCAGATTGGCCCTTCAGACTGTGGGAGATTTTTTTACAGTAAATTAACTGTCGTCAGTCAGCCAGGCAGGAAGGCTGGGAACAGGTGTTTCCTGTGCGAACAAAGCAGGTGCATCATTGGCCGTTTCGCTCGCTTTTACGGTCTCTCCAGTTGTCTTTCCCCTCTCAGTCTCATGTGCGTGAACTTATTCATTATGGCTTATATATATATGATAATGAATCATGTTATCGTTCCCTCTCATTTTCCTACATTTTTCCACAGATTTGTTACCTTCTATTCTTTGACAATTATTAAATGTAAGTATTAATTAAATAAACTACTTTACCAGGCTTGTTAACAATATTTATTATGAGGTAGAGCGTTCATTTAAACAGAAAAAAAAGTTTTGTCACATTGTGTTACACAAATAATGATAACATTTATATATTATATGATAGCTTAAAATAGTCACAATGAGACTTAAAAGGCACCATATTAAAGATCTTGTATACAGTCTGAATTCTGAATTCACTGCCAATGTGATTCATATATATATATATATATATATATATATATATATATATATATATATATATATATATATATATATATATGTGTGTGTGTGTGTGTGTGTGTGTGTTATAGCCACAGAAATTTACAAAAACAATAGAAAATGTAATTACTTACTGTGTGCACAATCTTTAGCCACACTTAACATGTCTGTCAATGATAGAGACCAGATTGGATAAAATTGTCAGCTGCTGATCTGAAAACAATGTGCCTCTTACAATCCAGCAATAAGAGTCTCACATGTCTAACTGTCAGACTAAATACTGCGGACTGAGCAGGATTAAATTTAAATTATATCTTGAGAAAACATGCGATTTTAAGTCTTTTAATGTTTGGATTAGACTCATCTCTTTCTAGAGGGAAAGTGCAAAATTTCTTTCTCAGAGAATGTGACATGAAAAATACCTGCATGTTTAATCTGAAAAACAAATATATAATAATAATACAAATGGCTCTGTAATCTGGGGAGGAATATATATAGCACACCATACAAAAATACTCCCAGAAAAGTATTCAATTGTTATAAGTGTCTCTGTGAAGCTCAAGCCCACCTCAGGCATTTCTTAAAGGAATAGTTCACAAAAATTAATATTTGTTCATTTATTCACCCTCAGGTCATCCAAGATGTAGATGAGTTTGTTTCTTCATCAGAAAAGTTACAAATACACAGCTTTTCACTTCACAAGATGTTAATTGTTGGATTGGAGTTTTCTGGATTTCTTGTGGATTATTGAGATGTTTTTATCAGATGTTTAGACTCCTATTCTGACGGCACCCATTCCATTCACTGCAGATGATCCATTGGTGAACAAGTGATTTAATGCTAAATTTCTCCAAATGTGTTTCAATGAAGAAACAAACTCATCTTCATTTTGGATGTCCTGAGAGCAAGTATTTTTTATTTTTTTTTAGCTAATTGGCTTTTTTTTTTTTTTTTTTTTTTTTTTTTTTTTTTTTTTACTATTCCTTTAACTTTCTTTCCTATTCCTGCTCACAATATCTAATTTTGTTAGACAGCTGGCCCAGGTGACCATGTTGGACATGCTCTGGGGTGGTGCTGTTCATGCTCATTGGCCTGACTCGTCTTTGAAGTACCTGAGAAAGGATCCTGGGTGTGCTGCAACACATGTTGTGGTTCCTGAGTGACGTTTTCAGCCTCACTGTCCTCAAGGTGAGTTTCTGTGTCTTTTCTTTGTGTGCCCTGAGTTCCTCTTCTTTTGTGTGTGTGTGTGAAGTCTGATCCTCCAGATTGTGTGGTTAAATGATGCTGTTTATGCACCGTATGTGTACGTTTATTTGGTCTGTGTGGCTCAGACTGCAGTTTGTTAAGATGTGGGGGTATGTATTCTACGTATGAGCTTGGGTGAGAGTGTTTCTGTGCAGTGGTGTTTCCCTGTGGGCACTTTCCCCGAGTGTCTTGCCCGCGGAAGCCTCTTAATTTGGGACTCCAGTGTTCCCTCCACTGCAAAGCCATTGTGGTGCGGTCGGCAACTAACCGCCTCTCCTCGGGGACCCAACTCTGGCTGCTTTCCTCCCCTCCAATCAGGAGGAAGGTGCGGCCTATCTGAAGCGCAGGACAACCGCAGCTCAGGTCCCGATCTGGAATCCAGAGGGCCTGAATGCCTCGCTTTACAGGTGTAGATCCCATGCGAAAAACTGACTGCACCAATATGGAAAACTGCCACCAGGGACCAGAACGTTCCTTACTTTTGACCTGCACCTTCAGCACTGGGACAGAAGTATGACAGAAAACATACAAGGACGTTAAACCCCGTTCACACAAGCGACACGCAACAACAAAGTGACACAATCGCATTCATTTCAATGGAGAGCTGGTGATTTCAGGCAAAAAAAAATAATAATATTTAAAATAATTTTACAATATAACTGTTCTACTGTATAATTGATTTTAAAAAAATTAAGCCTTGTTAAAAATTCTTTCAAAAACATTAAAAATCGTATTTCTTCCAAACATTGGACCGGCGTCCTGGCATTTCATCCTACCCGTCAGATTGTCCTACCAGGGCTTACTGAGCATGTGCACATCAATATTGCGGCAATTTTCTCATGCTGAACAACACATAATTATTGTATTTGCATTACTGTAAGGGAAAGTTTAGGGTTGGAGTAGGTGTATGTGTTAATAAAGCATAATCTGATGAGTAGCATGTTTTGTGGTTGCATTGTGCTACCTACTGTTTCAATGGCAGGTAGCAAAATCTGACAAGGTAGCCAAAATCGTCAGAACACCAGTTATATATTTCTACCATATTCAGAAAACAATTAAAAGGCAGTTGACTTTTTATGTAATTTACATATCTCACAATTGCAACCTTGTTTCCCTTAACTGTGACTTTATATCACATAGTGTGTGACTTTGTTTCTTAATTTTAATTACACAGTTGCCTTTTTTACTTTCTATTTTGAGACATAAACAAAATTCCTTAGAACTTACCATAGTCCTTGAGACAGTATGTCTCTAAATTCATTTTGACTCTTGCTTGGGAAGGTGGACAGTAAGAAAGACATTTCTCACCTGCAGTGAGAGGGAGATCATTTAATCATTTTAAACTTTTTATTACTAAAAGCAATAATGAAAAGGTTAATAATCACACATATTCTGGAATTTATGTTTTAATTACATTTTGTACAAACTAGACCACCCATATCAATCTCTCTAATGCAAAGTGAAGGGCTGTTCTATATCTCTATTCAAGTATTTAATAGAGCACAGGGGTCCAGGAGTGTTATATTAATATTAGCAGAGCGGCTGCGGCAGGTATATATTACCATAATCATAGCAGACTGCATAATATTCTGTTGCTGTCAATGGTACAACACATTTTATTCAGAAAGAAAATGTCTCCTCTGAGGTTTTTACTGTCTGCTGGTCACCAGAGCAGATTTCAAGATTTCAGATTTCAAGTATCACTTTGGAAAATACTTCATTTGGTCATCTGAGATTCCTGTGAGGCCCCTAAAAAGGGATATATTTTTCAGTCTTATCTCTGTTTGGTGTCAATACTTGGGTCTTGTAGGGAGTCAGTAGAGGCTAGTGGTCCTACAAGACAATAATATAGTTTTAAATGAAGCTTCTAAGTCTGAGCCAGTGTGAACTGCAGGATGAAACTCTTTTTCAATTTCAGAAGATGTGACTCTATATCATAATGTATTGTTCGAATAATTGCAGAGACAGTTCAAGGTATTTTAAGCAAGCCTAAAAGAGTAATTCTGTAGTTTGTGTATAGAGAAAACATAGATTAGCAAAGCAGCTCTACAAAGACAACTATCATGATTGATTATAAATAGGTTAATAATTTGTAGAATATGGTGCATTACTTATCCCACACTATTAATTATAGGAACATGAATAATTCCAATTGTGCAGCTTATTAAGAGGAGACATACTCTTACCTTTCTAAATGCATCTAAAGATTAAAATATTTTTATCAGGGAAATTAATGTGGTCAGAAAGCAATATTGACACTGAATGGGTAAATAATAATGAACCACATGCAGTCTGTGCCTATCAACCTAAAAACAATTGTGTTACACAATCCACTAGGGGGCAGTAAATAACATTTAACATGATTTATTATGTTGACTGTGCATCTTATTTGAATATTATTTCACTTTTTTTTCCTTTTGGTTACGAAGCTTTGGCTATATTATATGTAAACAAAACATAACATTATCAAATCATAAACTGAATATTTTAAATTATAAACCTTTTTTAAAGATCACAATTCACAAATGAATGTACCAGAAAGCTCAAAATACAATTTGTGTGTGTGTGTGTGTGTGTGTGTGTTTGTTTCTAAGGAAGAACCAATTGCTTACCAATGCTATACTGAGGCTGGTAAACTGGGGTGGGTGGTGCAAACTCCTGAATACCTGAAAGAACAACAGACAGAGAGAAAGGGGGACGAGGGTCTCATTAAATTACAGCAAGCAGTGACAAATTTATTTGTGTGCCTTTCATTTTGTCCTTCCTCTTTTTCACACCTCCGCTGTGGGTGACTCGTTCGAATCCCTGCGGTTGCTCATTAGGGCATACTTGCCATTTGTGAGTGTGTGAGGGAGAAAGGGGACGTGTGTGCTCTGACTGCAGTTTGCCCTGTAGTCTTTTAGTGCATGTGGAATGCTTGTGTTAAAAGCAAGCATACTTTTGTCACAGTGTGTGAGCCCAGACAATTTCATGCATGTGTGTGGTCTTAAAGGTCAATAGGGTGTCTATCAGGACACCCTCTGTCAAACACGCATACATACGGCCCATGGTCTGCAACGCTGGCTCAACCATATATTACACATGAGTTCTGTACCTCTGCCCATATCTCTGACACAACTGGGACACTGACAACTTATCCTCCTATTCCAACCCCCCAAACGCTCAGCAATAACTCATATCAATCCTCAAACAGCTTTAAATTCATTTTAGTGTTTTTGCTTTAAAGGGTGTATTATAAAGATAGAGTTAAATGTGGATAACATAAGACTTCATGGTCACTGTTATCCAAAGTAAAAACCCCACAAAATCTTCAAGTGCTAATAATATCTAATGTCTGGGTCACTTTCCCTGCGATAAACGACGGCTGTGTTTCCTGCTCCAAATGGCCCACTGCTGCTGGTTATGTTTTTAGCTGCGGCTCGCCCTTTGGTGCAGGAAAGACGGGAGCTCATGCTATAAATATCCATGTTGAGATGATCCATGTAGAACAACAAACAAGCTCTTCTATCTCTGAGCTGTAACTTGTGAAGAATTATGTGTTTGTCATTTTGGGAGGGAAACAGGTCTGGTTGTGCACCAACGACAGGTGCTGTTCGCCATACCATTGCATCCTTTTCCCTGAGGCTTGCACCATTACGTAAACTTTGAGAAATAAAAATTTAGCAATACTCTGTACCTATAAATCCAAGAAAGCTGATTGTAATGTTGATGAAAGCCATGTGGCACCACCTGACAAGTTTCAGGACTTTGTGTGGAACCAGTTATTTACATGAATGAGAGGAAGGCATTAGAGTTTCAGAAAGCGGATTCTACTAAATTCTTCATAAACAAACAGCAGTTTGCAAAGGGACAATGATCCTGAGTTTGGAGTTAAATTGGGTCAAGGGCAGTTGAGGTGAAAAATAAACCAGGGGAAAAACACCATAGCAGATGGAAATGGACTTCAGGCGGTAAAGCGGTTTTTAATGTTTTTGAAAGAAATTTGTTATGCTCAGTGTCATATGATCCATCAGAAAATAGCAAGTGTGATGTACACAGACTTTATGAAATGAAAATAAATTTGTTTTATAAAACAAATTTGATTTACTCAAATTCACAAAAATAAAAACAGAAATAGTTTACTGAAAAGCTGCTAAGGATCAGCTGCTAATTTTATTAAAAAATTCTAAAGTTATGCTAAAGCAATAAATGATTTTTTAAAGAAAATATGATGTACATGTTTAAACCAGACTGAAATTGCACTAGTCTAATTTTATAGTCAGACCATGATGTTGTGAACTGTATGTATATGTGTTAATGGGACTGTGTTGTGCGCATGTTCTAGAAGACAAAGCCCTGATGTATGATATGTATTTTATCCATTGTGTCATGCACACTTGACAGACAAATTAAGACTGCAGCCTGTCTAGGCAAAAACAGGCTGTAGCTCAATTAAAACTGTGCATGTACTGACTAAAATTTGAAACTTACTAGGTGGGGAGATGAACATGTCTGTTCATCAAGAGAACATGGTTATCGGTCGATGGTCAGATATGAGCTGATTACTAATCTTGGCTAATATATCAGTCATTACTAGATACATTGCTTGTTATGGCAAGCAATTTTATACAGAATACAATCAAAACACAAGGTGTGATACTTACGAATACATGGCTGGAGAGGGGAATGTCCTTGCTTGTATCCCGGGGCACAGCGGTTACACATCTGTCCTGTGACTCCTTCTCTACACAAACACTGTCCTGTGGACTGGTTACACCAACGGCCCACTGCACCCATGGGGTGGCACTTGCATGCTGAGGGAGACAAATAAAAATAAAAGAAAAAGAAAGTGAAGAAAAAAGATTATGAATTTTATAAGAACACACAAGAGTAATGTAGAAAGAGGATGCAGGAAAAAGATTTTTCTTAAGACTAAGGGTATTAGTGTGAGACTAGCGGCTTTAGACACATGAAGGGAAGTGACGAGTAATACTACACAGAACAAGGCAGCTGTGGTTTGTGTCTTCAGTTGTAATTTGTAAATCTCATTGACCCCTGAGCAAGATTTTCCCCATAAAACATATGTGTGATGGCTGGGGATCATTGAGAGGAAAGATCTGCTTTTCTGCTTCTGCTCAACTTTTCTTCATCCAAACAAAGCTCTTACTATTCTACAAACATTTAGACATGCTTAAAAGGTCAGGTCTGTTTTAACATTAACAAGTTCTAAATCTTTCAGTTTCCAAATTTCTAAGATAATTCTATCACCTAATTCAAATATTTAGATGTTAGCATTTTCCATAGATGTTATGGTATTTTCAAAATATAATTTAGATTTTGTATAAATTTTATGAACTTGCACACTAAATAAAAAATAAACATTGATGCATGATATTCATGTACAAGCACGAAGTATAAACTGATGTTATATTGGGGCATTGACTAAAATTCTCAGTGAGCATGCCATAGATATGAGAGCAGTCAAAGGGCAAGTGTCAGTGCACATTCCATCACTCATAGTGTAGCCATAACATAGACGCAGACTATGCTGCCTTTCACACACCTCTCAGACCCCACAGACCGCAAAGCCAAAAAAGAAACATGTTTTTCTTTTCACTAGTGGAATGGCAAGAATGATTCACTCATGTATAGACCAGCTTTAACATGATTTCTACATAAAATACACAGACAAATAATTTGTTACTGACGCTGGCAGGCCTTGCGGTGGCTGAGGGGTTTGCTGTGGTCTCGGGTATATCCGTTCTGGCAGAACTGACAGTGGCGTCCCATTGTGTGATGCCGACACTTCAAACAAATGCCTCCACTGACTCGACCAGACTGCTGATACACGGCCATACTGAACCTACACTTAGTTGAGTGACCGTTACATTCACATGCTGGGAAAGAGAGAAACAGACAAAGATGAGGGCAGATAGAGGGTTATAAAATAGCAGTGAAAGGAGTGAAAAATAACATTTTAATTTCAATACAGTAATGGAAATTCTTTATGAGATTTTTCTAGTATGTTCAAATTTATTTGAGAAGCAAAACTGAATAAGGTTAATATCTGACAACAATGCTGCATCCGAAATCAAATGCTTCCCTTCTGTATAGTATATGAAAAACAACATGCAAAAAGAGTAGTATGTCTGAATTCACAGTATTCCAAAAACATTAGGCGAGAAGTACCCAGATGGCCTACTACTTCTGCCTGGATTCTGAAGTGTGCTATCGATGGACACTTTACTATCCCATGAGGCCACAGGAGAGGATTTAGCAGTGAAGCAAAGCAACTGCCGCTGGTAGGCCACGTGATAGTAACAACATGGCAGATGTAGTACGTACAAATTTAATTCATACTACCCATATTCATACCATATAACATACTTTTTTAACAATGAAGTTAGTTCAAAATCAGATGTAGTACCTCCAGAATGTGATTTTGGATGCATCATGTCTTAATATGTGGCACTACTGATTATACTGATGTATAAAATAAATGTAATCATCCAAGGTAAAATAAAAGGTTTTGGAGTAACACATTTTTATTAAATTTTGCAAGTTTAAGAATTTTAGTGGTTTAAACTGGTAAATTAAGCAAAAATACTCATTAAGAGTAAGGTTTTTTTTTTTTTTTTTTTTTTTTTTTTTTTTTTTTTTTTTTACAATGGATTTTAAATTAAATAATGCAGATGTTTAATTATTCTTTTTTTGTTTACATGATATTGTGTGGAAAGTACAATTTTTCCACAAGTAAATAGCAGTAAATTATTGTAAATACTATTTAAAAACAGACAGGTTTAGACTCACGGACGCACGGGTGTGGTTGACTGGGTGTGGCCCGTTGCCACGGGCGATCGTAAAAAAACTGCTCACACACATCACAGTCCGGCCCAGATGTGTGATGCTCACACTGACACACGGCACGCCCCTGGTTGTCTCGTCGACAGCGAGAGGCGTGGCCATTGCACTTGCATCTGCCCCCGACCTGCAGGTCGGAAAGCGTGAGAGAGGGTTTCAATGGGGCATAAAGAGATGATGAAACGAGGATGCGTGAGGCATTTTTTTTCCTCGATTTAGAATGGGACTCTTCCCTCCCTGCGTTGTTTCTTCTTCTCCTCAACTCTCGCCCTCTGGAACCCTGCTGAGGGATATTTAGGGACCAATCACATGTGCCGTCCTGGCATGGCTTGTTACTGTCCTTCTTACGTCCCCTTCCCACTCTACCTTGAGGTCCCATCTCCTTTCGAGTAACGTTGTGGCCACTTTGGTGCACAGTGCTTTTGTTTCTAATTCTCTGTGTGGAAGTCTGTATTTCTTGCCTGTTTTTCCAAATTTCAGATGTCTTAACTCCAGTGTTTTTCTCACCAAACCTC
The DNA here is from genome assembly GCF_963082965.1 of Carassius carassius. Lineage (NCBI taxonomy): Eukaryota > Metazoa > Chordata > Actinopteri > Cypriniformes > Cyprinidae > Carassius > Carassius carassius. The sequence goes on from NC_081756.1 coordinate 12,107,811, forward strand.
AGAGCTTTGTCTCCTCTTTCCCTCCTTCCAAATGTGCCTCTCAATTTGTTAAGTTTCTCTTCTTGCTTTTTAATTTTATCCAGTGACTGATGAAATACTATCCTTATGTCTGTTGCAGTCACCCAATCTTGGAGCCCTGGACTGTAATCGAAATCTGGCGAGGAAGGACGTCCATCCAAAGTCGAGAAGGCCAGCACGACATTTCCACGATGCTTCTGCAATGGTCTGGGATCTGAACATAGCGGCTCGGTCTCCTGGTGCTTTGTCTGAGCGATGGACTGCACAGGACGGCTGAATGTGCCCATGCAGTCGTTTGAATAAAACTGTAGGGGGCGCCAGCTCCTGCCAAAGTCCATTGACTTCAAGATGGACATGGAGTAGGATTCCACCGACTCCACCTGTTGACAAAACTGAAGACTAATGTAAGTGATTTCAAAGCGTCTGCCAAGGGGAACTGTTAAAGTCAAGTCCCCACCCCCCAAGCCTTCGGCAGCCGTCCAGCACGTGAGATTGTGAGGGTTATGAAGATCTGTTAAAGTGCTGATGTTCGTCTTGGGTCCTTGCTGGGAGTCCTCCACTCTCACAGGCACCCCATAGGCCGTATTGATGAATTCAGATAGGCAGTGGCGTGGACGCCCATCCAGGTGATAGCAGGGGTCATGAGGAGAGGTCCAGCTGAGAGGAGACTGAGAAAGAAGAGGAGAAAGAAGGGAGAGAGGGAAGAGGGTGAAGAGGAAAATAGGAAGGTAGAAGAGTATCTGGAAAGGAGGGGAGTGATATCTGGACATGATGTCATCAAGCCTGTAACAGTAGAGAAGGAGAAAAAGAAAGATGAAAAAAAATTATAAGAAGTAATTTAGTCAGGATACTGAATGATTTACAGGATGTTTGAGAGAAGCTCAAACAGGTGAAAGCATTGCAATATGGTTTTTCTCAGACCACACCACCTGTGGCACAATTAAAAACATCCCAGCTCACAACTCACGACACTCATTCTAGGTTCTTAAGTTGACCATTTAACACATAATGCAGCCAACCATTGGTCTATTTGTCAGTAGGAGGCCTCTCTTTATCTGGTCCGTGTCAATGTGTCTAACTTAATGTGGCTTTTAAATATATATTCATTTTGACATTTTCAACTCTATAAAGAAGGAACGGGGCAAGTGAGTGTATACAAATGGAGAGATTGCAAGAGATGACAGAGAAAAAGTGGGATGAAAAGATTCATAAAGTAAAATGTCATGATTTTTATTATTTTGATATTTTATTTTTATTAATTTTTTTTAACCCAAGAATACATGACCCAAAAAAAACTATATGTGTAATATAATTTTATGTATAAAGGGGGTCACAATTAACCATATTGGATTGTACCTATAACTTATTGGTTTATAACTATAACTTGTTTATGCGAGAAATTTTAATTGCTGGTGGCTTTTGCAGATTATTTGGCCATGATAATTGCAGACAGGTCTGGCATATCTCACAAAAAAATTTTTTTTTTGCTTTATACACTGCTTCCTTTTAAGGGAATGAGACCAACACCATAACTTTTTTTTTTTTTTGTAAAGGCCTGTTATAACAAAATAAGATTAATATTAATATAAAATAAATCTAAAAATATAAATACTGAATTACCTCTACAAAATAAAATACCATGGTCAAATTTCTATAGGAAATACATATATGTATACAAAAACTTGTAGTACGAATCTTTTCTGTGTCTAAAAACAATAAATATGCAAATGGCATTCCTGGGGTTCACATACAGATGAGGTTCACATAAGCTATATGAGGTATACATGGATTATTAAAAGGTATTACAATTTTTTTTTGAAAACCAAGATTCCATAAATCACACCCAACTCGTTCAGTTTGGCACCCATTTGGTTGTCACTAGTCAGTACCTTTGAGCCCTGACTATAAGTTCTAATAATTAACTTGAGGCAAGATTGGCTAAAAAAGATTCACTACTTTTGTGTGGGAAAGAGAGAGAGAGAGTGAGATTTTGAGAGAATGGAAGTGAAAGTGAGATGGACGGGGAAATGTGGGGAACTAAGATTAGAAAATTAAATAGAGTGGCAGATTTATAGATTGAATGTGAGAAATGCATGTTCAAGTTGAGCCACTTCCTTTGGCGAGACAGTGTAAGCCTGTACCCGCCTGTCTGCAGGCCCTCAGTAATGAATCTCTGTCTTCCACTTCTTGGCCTGATGGAGGAGTCTGTTTATTTATCTGATGATAATCTACACCCGAGAAAGTTGCCAAATCTCGCCTGCAGACAAGAGAAACAATGCACTCAGTCTTCCTTGACAGAGTGATATAGAGCCCTGACAATTTGTGGGTTTAAAAAAAGACAGGCAGATGGCTGGAATTTGAGCGCTAACACTCTTCGCTTCTAATGAAATACACTTTAAAAGTTCAGTCCGCGCCTCAAAATATCAATTATTAACTGTTAGAAGTGCATCCTAATCCAACAGATGGACACTTACGAACATATTTGCTGTTTCCTTAGCTCTTCTCACCTTCTCTTTTCTCAGTGAATCGCCTGTCTTTAAAGTTCTGAGAATATTCCTAAGTGTTGGTGATTGATGATGTCCTAACAAGCATTTGACATTGACAGCAAAGTCAGCAGGGATGCATAAACGGCCCGGTAGGAGAGAGGAGCACTGAGAGATTCACTCGAAAAGCCACTGGCTCAGTTAGCTCGTAGGCTGAAATTTGAGGAGCCCAAAGGGACATGAAGGTCACAGAAAGCTAATGAGAGGTTAAAACCACCCACTTCCATATTGTTCTTTGGGTTTCTATAGATTATATATATGTATGTATGTATAGTATATATATATATATATATATATATATATATATATATATATATATATATATATATATATATATATATATATATGCTTCTACAACGTGATTTGAGGCCAGCTGCGGGACAGACCAGTGCTCTTACCCACAGTGGCGCATTCCCAGGGTCCAGTGTGCTGCTCGCGATCATTCAACACATGTTTCGACATGCCCCAGGGAAAAACTGAGAACACTGTGAAAACCCCTTCCGCATTAATTGATCGACTGATTAATTGAGTCTCCTGTTTCGGAGAGGCGGCAGCGTATCTGAGGGCGATGCGTATGACTGTAAATTAGGAAAGTGATGAGAGTGTAGATATTCGGGGCTGTCGGTGAGGCAGAGAGGCGCGGGTCTCGAGCAGGGATCCACTCTTTGATTTACATGATTTCTGATTTCCTCTGGCTTCACTGCAGTGCTAGCTAAGCGAACATAGCTCATTACACATGCTTGATGGATTAAAGCTTAACCAATGGATTTATTGAGCTCTTAAGCCCCCTTTATGTAAAACACACAATAGTTGCTGCATGGGCTCTAGCAGCACACAGAACCTGGCATACAGTTTCCACAATTTGTCCAGCTCTTTCCATAAATTCACACTCGGCGTAGAGAACTGCAAAGTGCCCTTTCCTGTTTACTAGAAGTTCGCTTTGAAAATGATCGGGACTGCATCTTATCGCAAAATCAAAAAGAAATGATCGGATCAGCATTGTAGCCTACTATGTGCTCAAACCAACAAGGCGAGGCACGAGTGTTGACTGATAGCCTGCTCAGATTGGGGGATAAGGACAAAAATGTTTGCCATGATCAAAGTTTATATAAAATGTGCTCACAAGCACAAGAATAATGGGACTGTATAAAAGTTTTTAGTTTTCATTGCCAATGGATTAGTGGTCTCAAAAACAATTCAAAAACATGAATAGCTTTTTTTTGGGTTATAGTCTACAGCATGAGATAGGCTATACATATATACATATTTATATATATATACATATACATATATAGCCTATATAGAAATCAATAAGTTAAAAAAAAAAAAAAAAGGAAGTGATTCAGAATGTGATAGAACGTTTCCTCGTTTCTCTCTGAAATATTTTGCACACATTTGGCATATAACTCAGATCTATTCTTAGGAGGGCTCGATAACTGTAAGTTTCCGCATACACCGTGTTGCTCTTCAGGTCCTAAATCTTAACCCTTGGGTATGTTGTCGGACAGATGAGAAAGATTTGGCCTGCTTAACACATTTGAACATTCTTCGTCGTGGACGACAGCCAGCCAAGGTTGTACTGAATCCTGACAAGCGATCCCCGTGATAGGACTACACCTGGGATCCATGTTCCATCCTGAAATGAACTGATTTAAAAATGAGTGATTTATGTCCCTGTCCATCATAAATGAATAAATGTATAAGAACACGACGTTTTCTCTTGCGCATTCAAAAACCTGTCGATTTCCCATAAGCGCTGCAGGACATATCTAGCCTATCTCTCGCTCTCTCTCTCTCTCACACACACAAACACACACACACACCTGTTTAGCCGTGTAGCAGCTGCTAAAAACCCCTCTGCTATATTCCGGTAATTTAATAGGCCTACATTCATAAAATTAAACAAGAATATTTGCAAATTATGGAAATATTGGTCTTGAATTGACGTGAGATTAATAGTTAGATTCAGTGTTTTCAGTGATTAGCCTAATGTCGTAAACTGATATCCTTCTGCAGAAGCATATCTTCATAAGCTTTTGACAGGCAAAACTTTGTCAAACACACTTTTTTGAACCTGATGCTCAACATTTGAAGGTTGCAAAACACGAAACGGAATGAGAGAAAAAGTGTTGAACCTATTGCCATTTGATATATTTGGTAGGCTACAGTTCGTTCAGACAGCAGTGACTCGTGACACCGCAAAATAGTCAGAATTGTAATTAAGATAATGTTGAGTTTGAAACATGCACTGTTCGCGTTTCGTGAAATCTTATTCAAGAAGCCAAGCCAGATAAACCAGTAAACTTATGGTCTTTGAAGTTTAGACCTACATAAGAATAGTCATAGTGCGCCCTGTCAACTTTAACATATGCCTATAGGTCCAAGCAAGGGTAGATGTTTGAATGGGAAAACACATGTAGTAGGCCTACAGCAGACAGCGGCGGCATATGGAGAGAAAGAAGGAAAAACGAGTAGCCGATCTCTCTCTCACTCTTTCTCTACAACGCTATGTGCCCTGGCAGTGAAATCATGAAATTTCCCTTCAGGTTTCGTCTCAATGTTGAAAAACAGATGCACATGAAATCTCCGTCCGTGATTCCATGCTCCAGTTATGCCAAGCACAACATTCCTTGATGAACCTAGGGTGGAACAATTAGCAAGGGGGTTTCATCCCATTTATCCTTAATTAAACGTTTAAAATGAAGGTTAACCATGTGTTTTAGAAGATACACGAGAGAATCTTGTCAAGTAGCCTATGCTGCAGCTATAGCTAGCCTTTCCTTTCAAAGAGGCTACAGATCATCCTTTAAAAAAATATAACGGATCAATGCAGGCCTGTCGAGATTTCCTCTCAAATAATTTCCGCTGTAATCTAAGTTTGCATTGTGCAATCAGATTTAAATCACATGGGATGTGAACTAGGGCGAACCCTATAATGATCATTTAATGAAAAAATCTGTTTTATGGAGCTATAATTACAACCATTCGTGTTTATCAGTTGTCCCGACATATGTCACAGAATAACGAGGCAAGAAAGTGCGCCCGCAGAACGGGGAACGGAAATTGCATTTAAAATAACGGTTTCACAGCTGGGCACCTATATGGCCTTAAGCTGTTATTTTTCGGGCCTTTGTATACCCCGTAATTACTATTGCAGGACCTGAACTAATTGTGTCCTATAAATTCGATGGAAAGTAGGCCTATTCAAAATTAATTATGGACTTTGTAAATTAGTTTGCATCATGACATTTGAGAATCATGCACCTTAATAAGATAAAACACCTTAACATATAAATAACATAAAATCTGAGATGCACTATTATATTTAGGCTACAAAATGCCAGATTTTAAACAACTTTAACTTCATGCGCGCGCTATTCTGGAAAATATGTAAACTGCCCTGATCTTTATAATGAATCAATATATATAGCATATATATATATATATATATATATATATATATATATATATATATATATATATATATATACTCTTAAGATGGAGTTGACTGTGAACGAATATAGGCTATTCCTTAACTTAAATATTACTTCAGGATAGTTTGACAAGATTTGCGGTGTGTGTAGACGAATGATCTCATTATCCTTAGCTAAATTACGTCTTCCGGCAGAACAATTTTATACAATTCACAGATCATCAAGCCTATCTGCCACTGACAGGTTCCTGGCTATGACAATCAATAGTTTTCCTAGATCTAGCCATATGTATACTAGAGCTTGTTTATTTAATTTTTTAATTTTTTGTATTTTTTTGTATTTTTTTTATTTTGAGTCATGGACTAGCGCTTTAAGTTCTGATTCATTAGTTCGTATAAAATTAAATGCAAACCTTCTAGCCTAAGCAAAATATTTACCAGTAATAATAATAAGAATAATATTAAAATATGTATTTGATTATTTACAACTGACGTATTAAATGTTAAAATATGCATTTCAATTAAGTAATATATGGCTTTTTATATTTGAATGTATTTATTTATTTAGTATTCATTATTATTACATTTGTTTTTGGTTTGTTTGTGTTTTACAGGAGAACAAAACAACTGAAGATTCATGGAATACGAATTACAGCGCTTGGGAAAACATTAAGCAGAAGGCAATCATTAAAATAAATCACGTTTTGTATTTGATAGTAAAAAACAAATTAAAATATAAAGTAAATGAATGATATTCATTTAAATAATATATTATAATATAAATAATATATTCGGTTGCAAAATGGAAACTTTCATCTAAAAAAATGCATAATGTTGCAATGAGAAATGTGCACGTGTATGTATATATATATATATATATATATATATATATATATATATATATATATATATATATATATATAAATATATATTTGTATAAATATATATTATACAAAAATAATAATCTTACAATAATTAACCCTTTGTTCAAGTCACATTTCAATGTTATTTGTTAAGAACCTGTTCATAAAGAACCCCTTGAGTTTCAACGCACGGTCTACAACATCACCGGTTAAGATTAATCAACATGTTATTCTAAATTTAAATCTCTTGTCAGCAGACATGAGCAAGCCTGTTCTAATTTAGCGGCAGCATCGAGGACTGAACAGATGCACAAGATCAAAACTGAGTTTACCTACCATGTGTGCTTCAATTCAGGTTACCAGTGTAGCCGCGTCCTGGTTGATTAATAAGATTATGACAAGTGAACAGATATCCTGAGGCTGAGGAGTGCAAGTTCCTGTTGCATTCGGTGCGCCGCAGCATGGTTACGTATCACCCTGACGTCAACTCCTTCACAGGCATAGAACACACACACACACACACACACACACACACTAATGTGTGCACATGCATTAAGTACATTTGGAATGTATGCGCAAAGAAAGACACGCACTTTTCAGCTGAGAAAATATCACCTAAGGAAATTTTGGTTATGCACCATGATCTTGAACTTGTACCCTCGCGGGTGTCAATTCATAGTTCAATGCGCAATTGAAACAACACTTTGGGTAAACCCAGGAACGAGGCGCTCCCTCTCTGGAGAGGATCTAAAGCTGACACATATGGAAATAGTGAGTGAGAATGAGGCAAGGGGAGCGAATGAAAAAAGAACAACTGAATTGAAAGGGAAACAAAAGAAAGTCTCCCAGAGCAGTACCATAAAACTGATTGATGACTTCTCTAGAGGTCTGTTTCCCAGGTGTATGCTTGTGTGTACCAATGCTACAGAGTATGCCGCTTTAAGATTTGATGTTTTTGGATGCTTGTCAAGTACAACAAACTTAATTGAGGGATGAACTGGTACAATTGAGCATATCACATATCCTTGGCATTCTTTCACCCCACAGATCAGTTTGATTGGAGGTACTACAACACACAAAAGTGTCTGCCAGATCTGTTACACTATGTGATTTTGAAAGCAGGCTGGATAAAGCCCAGACATTGAAGCAGACAAGGAGAGTGTTGAAGAGAAGTGAGCGGCAAGAGTGAATGTCACCAAATGGAGGTGAGAACTGTGGTCAGACTGCAAAAAAGTTTAGAAAATTCACCTAGATTTTATAACAGCACTTCATTTGTCACTCAGTATTAGCTTTTGATTGATTGCAGTTAGGTTCTGTAACGTTTTAAAAAGTAAAACCAGCTATAGTCATTGATCACTGCAGTTTTTTTTCTCCAGCTTTTTTTATTGTATGAGCTCGTCTCATTTCCACTCATTTCATCCTTAATTAGGTTTCAAGTATTTGATGATGCAAACAGTGCAAAACTGTGTTGGGTTTTGATACAGCTGCTCGTGAGAGCTTTGTTTGTTTTGTTTTGTTTTTTTTGTAGAGAAAGGAAGTCAGAATCCTTGGCATAATTTCTGTTTTGATTTCAAATGAAACACATCATTATTAATTCCATGGATAGTCATTTCATAACTGTTTGGATCAATTATCACACAGAATAACATTCAACATCTGACGGGCAATCGTGCCAAAAAAAAATGCATAAGCAGACTAGCCATGTCTCCAGGTCTGGAACAGGCACATGTTTCCCAGATTACTAGATTCTAAATACTGTGGCCTGCAGAAATGTTTTCTTTTCTAAACAATACTGTAGTATTAAACTGGTTTGGTATTCAATTTATGTATTAAAAACAAATGTTCACACTAACATTGAATTCTGTGATGTAGATATACTGATCAAGAAAAAAAAGGAAAAAGCAAGATCTGTGTTATAAAGTGCACAAATGACCCAAAACAAACAATAATAAATGACCAAGAACAAAAGCAAATGCACTGGTAGTAAGTCATACATGTGTAATTAATAATGTTTAAAAGAATGTGTAGTATAGTTAATGACTGTGATTGGTCAGAAACTATTAGCAGCTGGCCCTGCTTTTTCTTTCTGAAGACTATTTTTTTCACTTTTTAAACAATATCACATTAGGAAAAGTAAGAGTGAGAAATCAATTACACAATTTGCATACAGTTTTAGATGTAATAAAACCTTTTGTTATATATTAAAGTAAAAACAGCTGAAATGTAATATCACTTTCAAATCATTCTTTGTATTCTAGATTCCAGTACGCTATAGTGAGTTTTAACTCTTATCTATAAATGTAAGCCAGATATATTCAACATTATTTTATTTATTAGTATGGCTACTGTATAGACATCAAATCAGCAACCAACTTTTATATGAATACTTTTGAATTACCATAACTTGATCACTGAAATGAAGCTGTTAGATGCATGGCAAACAAGTAGAACACTGAATGCAATTCAGACCAATGCCTTTGTAAGTTACCTTGATACAGAGAGGCCATTGACCTAAAACTGCTCCAGGTGAGGCTCGAACTCACAACCTCGGCATTGCTCTGCTTTGTACTGCTGTATAAGTACCGCGCGCTAACCGATTGCGCCACTGGAGCTTATGCTGGCCATCAGAACAAACCCAATCTGTCCATCTAATAATAATAATGGTAATGGTTTTCTAAAACGTGCAAAAGGGAACGTAACACGGATCATTCCTCTGTTGGTGATGATGTCACACATACATCTTTCAACTTAAGTTATCGGTTTATCCACACGGACAGTATGTCACCCTATCAATGAACCAGTTTATGAATGGACAAAGCAGGTTTTTAGTTTATGTTTTAGGACTTTAGGACTCTACAGCCCTCTAGTGGTTTTTAAGATGACCCCCTTTGATCGCCATTGTGATATATTTCTTTTTAAGACCCTGGTTTGTAAAAGTTGTCTGTCTTCCTAATTAAGGTTCGATGTGGCAGTGAACGCTGTGGGCGTTATTGTAAGTGATGTGATTGATCTTCGATTCACATGACTCATGTGACAGTTTATGCATATAGCTCCAGCCAATTGGGATCAAAAACAATAGATAATATTTCATACAAAAACTTGTAATAATTTTGTGTTGGAATATCAAGGTTACTATTTACTAAAACATCCGAAGAATTCCCTTATGCACAATAAGCAAAAAACAAAGACAAAGGGCATCCTGCAATTTTGCTTATTAAATATGTTGAGTTCTTGAACGACTGAGTTAGGCATAACATTTAAATCATAAGCAATTGCATGCGCATTATGGAAAATTTCACGTCGAGCAATTCTCAATTTGACTAGAGGAGATATGTTAAAATTAAAATTAGGTGAGAATCGAACTCATTACTTCGGCATTGTTCTACTTTGTACTGGCTTAAAAGTATAGCTTGTTATAACCTATTGCGCTACTGGAGTTGTAAATTTATGCGGTCAACTGACCCTAATAGTAATCGGACAGGATCGTTTAACTTAAAATTAAAAAATAATAAGTGATAATAAATGATGAGCCAGACCCAAATCAACCCACACATACATACACTCACTCACGATAACGATAATGTCTTTAAAGTACCCCACAGTACAAAATCCTAAAACCAAATTTTTGGTTTGTGCATGGATCTTTAATAATAAATATGTATACAATTTGATCAGTAAAAAAAAATAAAATAACTGTTAATAGTTTACAAGTGCACATTTCAGTGTTTTTCTTCATTACTGGTAAGACTGTATAAAATATGTTTTTATTAGTGGTGGGCATAGATAAATTTTTTTAATCTAGATTAATCTCACTGTGATCTTGAAATTAATCTAGATTAAAATGGTTCATTCGAATTCTGCCGAAGGCATTTAGAATATGTGTGCTACCCAAATAAAATTGACAAACAGTTATTCTTTGAGAAGGGGTTTATCAAGCTAGGTGGTGCATTAGAAAAGGGGCTCATCTCCTGTTTCCAAAATGCATCACAAAGTGCTTGAAAAAGCTGTAAACTAATTCCACATTGCACAAGGTGCAAACAACCTTACGCCTGTTTCACACATACTCCGTCTGCAGTGCGTATGCATTGCATATTTGTTTATGCACCTATGTTAACGGATTCCAGTTGCATTCCAGGAGCGTTGCGATCATTTACGTACCAAATAGCGGACTGCAAACGTGTCCTGTGTGAAAGCACATCGAGTCCCTGCTGCACCACATACATATACGCACCATATAGCATGTGTGAAAGAGGCCTGAGCAGGGCCGTAGCTGGGGTCAGCAGGGACCCGGTGAAGATTGTACCAGTGGGCCCTGTTTGAAATTGTTTAATTTGTATGTTCGTTTATTTTTATTTATTTGTGCTATTTACACAATGTATACGTTTTTTTCAAGTTTGTAAGTGTCAAGGTACAGAAACCAAATAATTAAATGTAAAATAGCACCATATAGCATGTGTGAAAGAGGCCTGAGCAGGGCCGTAGCTGGGGTCAGCAGGGACCCGGTGAAGATTGTACCAGTGGGCCCTGTTTGAAATTGTTTAATTTGTATGTTCGTTTATTTTTATTTATTTGTGCTATTTACACAATGTATACGTTTTTTTCAAGTTTGTAAGTGTCAAGGTACAGAAACCAAATAATTAAATGTAAAATAGCACTGGATAGTCTTCAATGTAAAAATGAAATATACAATCAAACCTACATTTATTTATTATTACAGTTTTGCTATATATATAAAATTATATCTGGTGTCTGAATAATTTTTGGTTTGACTGTTAAAACTACAAAGTAATTCAGTCAAGAGCAGTGAGTGATTTTCTTGGATTAACATTACAGAAGCCAGTAGCTAAATTAGGCGCGGTCACTTTAAGAGACGATGAACGCATTCAATATAATACACATCCCATTTTTTTCCTCAACTGTTTACTTTCACTTAAGAAATAACTGACAGTTTTTTTGAGCATAATTTCTAAGGTGGATATTTTGACATATTTTGTATGTATTTGTCGGCACAAGAGCAAAAATAAGATAATTCGATGTTCAAGTGTTTTGAGACGCTCTCTCTGCGTGAGCCCTGAACACCAGAACACAGCGAGTACTGAATTGGGCTCTTTCACATCTTTTTGTTTGTTCAAACTGCGATTTGTATTTGTTCGTTCAGGTGCAGGAGGGACTTCGAGGAGAACTTCGCAGAAGAGAGCTCGGTTCAGTGTCGCTGTCCGTGATAGGCGGCTCTCTCTCTCGTGCGCACCGAACACAGCGCGCGAGTAACCAGCTAACGTACTCTGTTCAGCTTTTCCGAGTCTTGTGTTTGGATGCTTTAATGTTTAAATCGACAAGCGGTAAGGCTTAAAAACACGTGAAAAAGATAAGCTTTCGTGACGATGCGCAGCAGTGGCCCGTCAACTGTCCTGACAACACAGTCTCACTCTCTACTCGTCAAATGTCTGACGCATGGTCAAGGGATCTGGCGTCACTTTTTTGACGCACTGGGTATAACCTTTGGCGTCATTTTTCAACGTCCTGGTTAGTCCGATAGACTTCTATAGAACTCAACAGCGTTTAAATTTGACGTCTTGGGTCAGCACACCGCAACTCGTTGACTGCCTTGTATGGGTCGAGACTAAATAAATAAAAATAAAAAAGAATTCTACAAAAAATTATATATGACAGGGCGAGTCAAATGGCGACCGCCAGATCATTTTTATCTGGCCCTCCAACTTGTTTTTGAGGTATAAAAATCCTCGCAATCTGATATCAAAGTGCTCTCTGTGCAGAGGCTTAGCGCGTTCATCAGCGGTGAGTTTAACAACACTCAACTGCAGGTAAAACAGCATTCAGCTGTGAGTTTGACCAAAGCAACGCTCAACTGCAGGAAAAACGGCTTTAAAAGGTGAGTTTAACAACGCTCCAAGGCGCGTGCAAGTAAGCAGTTTAACCATTTTCTTACAACCCATTCTCGCTTATCGCTTATTCATAGTTTATCACTATGAAATCACGTTCAAGAAGTCTCATTCAGCAAACATCACGATACTTGCCATCAGTTTACATGTGCCACAGGTTCGGTGAGTAGACGTAAATACGCTCTTTTAATGCCTGTTATGAAATGTATTCTCTCTTCTTTATTAATCAGATTAGCGCCGTATTGTTTACTCGCTGTATTATATCAGTCATCCGAGGCTGTCTTTGAGTTCCCTTTCAAGGGAACTTCGAACTGCGTCCTCTGAGGGGACACTATGGGGAACACCTCGTCGTGACCCGTGTCTGAAGCATACTTTGAAAAACGCCAACGTGTTGGCCGGCGACAGCCTCTGACGTCACTACCAGCGCGACTATAAATACGCGCCCGTAGGACCCGTCACTATCTTCTTCGTCTTCAGTTGACTGTTTTGTTTGAAGCGTGCATCTGAGAAACGACCAAAACGGTAAGAGCGATCTATTACTGTTTTCATCATGGCTTCCACTAGCAAGGCGTTTAGACAGTGTGTGCATCCGTGTCAGCGTTATCTGACACCCGATGACACGCACACTCTTTGCGTCTCTTGTTTGGGCGAAGAGCACGCGCGCGATGTCCTTGAGGGGGCGGTCTGCGTGCACTGCGAGCGTTTCTCTCTGAGAAAGCTCCACTCTCGTTTGTCTCTCTTTTCGAGGAAAGAGGGACAGCCATCTGGATCCCGCGGCTCAGGTCCCGCCGTTGCCGAGGCACGGAGGAGAATGAGCTCGTGGGGATCACAAATGGATCTCGCTGAGGAGTGTAGAGAGGGACCTTCCTTTTCACACTCTCTGGCGGCGAACGAGAGCGAACTTCGGGAGGCAGATGTGGTATCATTAACCCATTCTGACACTGAAGTTAGTGCTCTGCTGGGTTCTACCCAGGAAGAGCAGGAGATGTCTGAGAGTGGTGAAGAAGCTGAGGCTGAGCCTTCTCAATCCTCCTGTCCCGCGTATGAGGAGCTGTTAGAGGTTATGGATCGCGCCACGGCAAAATTAGATTTGCCATGGAAGCGTGCCAGCAAGGTGGCGCCACGAGGTCGCCTTGCTGAGCGGTACTTGTCTGACCATAGCCCTCCAGCCCAGGTGAGCCTTCCATTCTTGCCTGACTTACATGCAGAAGTCGAAAAGGAATGGAAGAGGCCGTTTTCCTCTCGCATCCACCGGTTTCAGCATACGAGCTATGCTAATATCGAGGGCTTGCATGAGAACGGCTATGAGAGGATGCCCCCTGTAGAAGAGACGCTGGCTTGCTATCTCTCTGTGGGGCAAACATCCTCTCTTAAATCTCCCGCTTTGCCATCTAAGCCCCTCCAAGATACATCCCGCTTAAATGGCAGGTCATACGCGGCAGCCGGTCAGGCTGTGGCTTCACTGCACACGATGGCGGTGCTCCAGGCCTACCAGGCTGACCTGCTGAAGGACCTGGATACAGGTGAGGGCCTTTCACCTGACCAGGTAGCCGAGCTGCGCCGCACCACAGACCTCTCTCTCCGAGCTACCAAGCAGGCCGCCTCCGCCATGGGCAGGTCTATGGCGGCCATGGTGGTGACGGAGAGACATCTGTGGGTGAACCTGGCTGACATCGGGAAGGAAGAAAGGGGGTTTCTTCTCGATGCTCCGGTCTCGCCTTCTGAGCTTTTTGGTACCTCCATCGAGATGGTGGTCGGGAAGTTCAGGGAGGCAAGGGCGCGCTCAGCGGCCTTTAAATCCTTCATTCCACGAAGGTCCAGGTCCGAGCCCGAGCAACTCAGGGGTCCTGGCTCATCTCGATCTGAGGGTCGTAGAGGGGCGCAGAAGGCTAGTGTTGCGGCTCGCGCTCCTCCCCCGCCTAAGGGCAGGGGCAAGAGGAACCGCGGGTCACGGAGCGGTAAGCAGGGTCTGAGGGACGTGATTCGGACGAGGCAGCGTCCTCGCCCGGGTCAGAGCGGTAGTATGACCTAGTAGCTCCGGATGTTTTTAACCTCTGTTTTTAACCTCTGTTTTTTGTCCTCCCCTGCCTAATTCCCCTGTAGCCACCAGCTTCCACCTGATCGAGGTTAGGTGGACGGTGCTGGTGGTTATATGTCTACTAACAATCTCTGTGTAGCTAGGTGGCCAAAGAATTGGCACAGCACTGCAGGGAATTCCATAGATGTCCGGCTAGAGGACGCAGTGTCTCGTTCCCTCTCAGGGAACCATGGTTACATTCGTAACCTGAGACGTTCCCTTTCAAGGGAACTTCGAACTGCGTCCTCTGAGGGGCCGCCTGGCGAGATGATGCTCCCCTCGCCTAGAAAAGAGGGTTGGAGCCCACCGCTCCCGTGCGATCCAGCGCCTCTGCGATGCTTGGGAACCTCTCTGTACACACGCTTGCCTGTGTACTTTCTCAAAGCCACATAAGTGGTAAGTGTGCACGCAAGACTCTGCGCACTTTCTGAAATCCACATAAAGTGGTAAGTGTGCACGCAAGACTCTGCGCACTTTTCTAAAATCCTGTATGGTAAGGGTTACGCGCTCCGCTTCGTTCCCTTTCTTGGGATGATTCGCCCCCGGTGTTCCTTGGGCTTCATCCAACCAGTGTGTATTTGTTATGCACCTCAAGCATCGCTTCCCTCAACATGAGGGGCTGGGTGGTCTCCCTGGAGATTTGGCTCCCACATACTGTGCGTCTCCACTAAATAGCATATTGTGGTTTTCAGATAGTAGGCTTCACCAGGTCTCTCTGAAGGTGAGCTCCCACGTTCGGTGGTCGCCAGGTAGTAGGCCTCACCAGGCCTCCCTGGAGATTTAGCTCCCACATACTATGCGTTTCCACGGAATAGCATGTTGTGGCTTTTTTCAGATAGTAGGCTTCACCAGGTCTCTCTGAAGACGAGCTCCCACATACTGTGGTTGCCAGGTAGTAGGCCTCACCAGGCCTCCCTGGAGATTTAGCTCCCACATATTGTGCGTTCCACTAAATAGCACATTGTGGTTTTCAGATAGTAGGCTTCATCAGGTCTCTCTGAAGACGAGCTCCCACATACTGTGGTTGCCAGGTGGTAGGCCTCACCAGGCCTCCCTGGAGATTTAGCTCCCACATATTGTGCGTTCCACTAAATAGCACATTGTGGTTTTCAGATAGTAGGCTTCATCAGGTCTCTCTGAAGACGAGCTCCCACATACTGTGGTTGCCAGGTGGTAGGCCTCACCAGGCCTCCCTGGAGATTTAGCTCCCACATACTGTGCGTTTCATAAAGAAAATACGAGCTCCCGCGATTTGTGGTTGTCAGGTGGTAGGCCTCACCAAGCCTCCCTGGAGTTGAGTTCCATATTGCTTTCAGTTTCCACTGAGGTGGTTATCTGGTAACAGATAGTAAGCCTCTCTAGGCCTCTCTGTAGATGAACTCCCACATATTGTGGTTATCAGGTAGCAGGCTTCACAGGCCTCTCTGAATGTGAGCTCCCACATACTGTGGTTGTCAGGTAACCTTTCAGTACACACGCTTGCCTGTGTACTTTCTCAAATCCACGTAAAGTGGTAAGTGTGCACGCAAGACTCTGCGCACTTTCTGAAATCCACGTAAAGTGGTAAGTGTGCACGCAAGACCCTGCGCACTTTCTAAAATCCTGTATGGTAAGGGTTACGCGCTCCGCTTCGTTCCCTTTCTCGGGATGATTCGCCCCGGTGTTCCTTGGGCTTCATCCAACCGGTGTGTACTTATTGTACACCCCAAGCCCCCTCAACTTGGGGGGGCTGTGTGGGCAATTCTCGGGTAGTTCAGCAGCACCCCCCTTTTCTGAAAGGGTCACCTATGAGCATGCTGCTCGGAGCTCGGAGTCTTCCTCTCTTGGGAGACTGATTCCCGGTTCTTCAGAGCGCTCCAGTACCACATACTGTTTGAGACGCTCTGTGAGAGCAGGCATCCTGCTGAGGCAGGGGCTGAGGCCTCCAATTGCTCTGCTCCCGGGCCATTCTTCTACGAGCTGCTCTGACAGAGTCCCACGAGAACCCCTCCTTAGAACAGTATTTTAAATCCATGTTATGGTAAGTGTGCACGGGAGTCTTTGCGCACTTTCTAAAATCCACATTGTGGTAAGTTCGCACGCTAGTCTCTGCGTTCTTTCTAAAATCCCTAGATGGTAAGGGCTTCGCGCTGCTGCTTCGTGCCCTTTTCTTGAGTTGGTTTAAGCCCCGTTCATCTTGGGCACCACTCCACCTAGGTATCCTCGGATACCTATCTAGAACAGGGCGCCGCTACTAGAGTGCTGTAGGGACAGCCCTTTCGGCAGGTTTTTGCGAAAGCTAGCAGTAGCCCCTGTGTGACAGGCAAAGACTTGGTAGAGGAAAGTGCCAGGCTCTTAGCCGTATCCCTTTAAAGGAATCTCCGTGATTCCAAGCCTTTAGCTCTACCCCGGGCCAAGGCCCTACAGGATAAGTTGGGTATGTAGCTTAGGCCTTTGGCCGTAAGGGATAATGTCATAAGGCAGCCGTCAGACCGTCCCAGGGGCGACTCCCGGTGAAGAGAAAAGCGGTAGAGTTGGTACTTAGTGTTTGCCATGATTCTGGTCTGCACTCCCCTCAGCATGGCGGCGTGGGTATACTGTTCCCCATAGTGTCCCCTCAGAGGACGCAGTTCGAAGTTCCCTTGAAAGGGAACGTCTCAGGTTACGAATGTAACCATGGTTCCCTGAGAGGGAACGAGACACTGCGTCCTCTAGCTCCCTGCCATGCTTCGGACGCAAGCTTCACGAAGAAGATAGTGACGGGTCCTACGGGCGCGTATTTATAGTCGCGCTGGTAGTGACGTCAGAGGCTGTCGCCGGCCAACACGTTGGCGTTTTTCAAAGTATGCTTCAGACACGGGTCACGACGAGGTGTTCCCCATAGTGTCCCCTCAGAGGACGCAGTGTCTCGTTCCCTCTCAGGGAACCATGGTTACATTCGTAACCTGAGACGTTTCATTGCGTTTAACTAAATGAACAGACCTGCTAACTAGTGTGATTAAACTCTGTCGGTCACGTGATGTGCCATAGACTTTCAATATATTCATTTCAGGTTCAAAGATGTACATTTTTAGTAAAATCATGGTAACCACGACACGTACAATAGTAAACAAATTAAATTTGAAGTTACAACCCAGGAACGGGACATTTGCCATGTTTTTACCACAGTAACTGTAGTTTTACTATGGTATATTAATAATCAACACAACAATACAATAATCATTGCTTTTATATGACAGATAGCACACATTCACTGTACCATGCATTTGATACCTTTTTATGTAAATCCGAAAAAAGTAAATAAATAAAAGGACATTTTTCCCCTCTTGCAGTTCATTCATATCAGTTTATATTTTAAATATTTTGCTCACAAAAAATTATTAAAAATCTGTTTATAATTCTATTTTACCCCCCCCCTCCCTCTTTTTTTTTTTTTTTTTTTTTTTTTTTTTTTAGCTGAAAAGATGTAAAGGAAGCATTAAGCACAGTGGTGTTTGTGGAGAGGTATTCCTTCAGAAATGGAAAAGACAGAAAGTTGCGGAGGCAGACATTTGCAGCAGTAAGTCTGTGTTAGTTTTACCTTTTTATCAAACTGCTGTTATAAATTGCACAGCATTTGTTGTTTCTTAAACTTTTGCACAGTCCAAATACCCACACTTGCCATCTTTACATTTATTCATTCATTTAGCTGACGCTTTTATCCAAAGCAACTTACAATTGCTATATATGTCAGAGGTCGCACACCTCTGGAGCAACTAGGGGTTAAGTGTCTTGTTCAGGGACACATTGGTGTCTCACAGTGGATTCGAACCTGGGTCTCTCACACCAAAGGCATGTGTCTTATCCATTGCGCCAACACCACCCCTCTTTGCACTTGACCACTTGATTATTTATTTGACATATTTCCTGTGTTTAGCCCAAGTGTTCGAGTGAGCATGGTGACCAAAAGTGTGTGTCGAACCTTTCATGACCTGATGACAGTGGTTCCCAATCCTGGTCCTGGAGAGCCCCAACACTGGATGGTTTTGGTGTCTCTCTTATCTAACACACACACTTTTGAGGTGTTGGAGTCTACACTGATGAGCTGATGAGTTGAATCTGGTGTGTTTGAACAGGGAGACATATTAAATATGCAGTGTTGGGGTTCTCCAGGACCAGGATTGGGAGCCACTGCCTTATGGGACACACTTAAGTGTTTACAGAGATGTTTAGTTTTTTTTTGTTTTTTTTTTTCAACTTTGCATTTTAAAATATATTCTAAATCTCTTTTCATTAGTACATACTATTACAGAGGACAATCAAATTTTTGGTGCTTCTAATTAAGTGAAAAAATTATTTTCAATATCTAATTATTATTATTATTATTATTATTAATATTTCACATGCATTGGAAAGGTTTCTGTGACCCCTTGTGAGATCTCGGCAAAAAGCCTCACAATTCATTCCAAAACATGATGCATGATGGGATACACTAAGCCTGGTATAGAGCTCTGGAGCGGTATTGGAGATAGTGTGGGTTTAGTGTGCATTAAGGGCACTGCACTTTGGCATTATTAAGACTTGCGCACTACTGATAACAGTCCTGTTAGCTTGTAATAATTTTTTAAATAATTCATATGAATATAGCTTGTTATTAATGTATTGCTTTTATTAATGGATGCATTTAACATTTAATTATACAGCATCTTTACAGAGGCTGTATATTTACACACACACACACACACACACACACACACACACACACACACACACACACACACACACACACACACACACACATACACACAGTAATGTATAAGTTGCATGTAATGTAATAATATTTCCTTTCTTTCTGTCTTACAGGATTGTTTGCAGATAATGCTGTTCTTCTTTTTCAGAAGTTTTTGGTGAGCCAGCCCTCACAAACCTTCCTAAAAACTAAAAGAGCTATTACTGAGTCTCAGTGAATCTAGCCATGATCAGCTCTTCCCAGGTACATTTGTTTAGAATATTTTTGAATCAACATTTACTCATCAAATGCTCTGGTCTGAATCTTATTTTAAATTAACTTAATTATATGTTTAATGAGCAATATTAATTGCAGACAGAGTAAGTAGAGATTATCTTGTTTTTCAGAAGATAAGGAAGACCAAGGAAATTATTTGCTCAGGATGAGGAATGAAGACGGCCATCTTGAGCCCAAACAAAGACAGAAGTCCACTGGTATGTGTGTGTTGAAGCAATGCTATGTGTTACAGCACTTTATGATTTTATCTCACAGGACTGTTCATGTCAGCCGTAATTATTCTTTCTAATGTTGTATTTTTTTTTGATACAGCTATTATAATTATAGCATGTTGGCAAAGTGTGACTGGAACATTTTTAAACCTAAGTTTAAAAAAAAAAACACCACCTGTTTGTCTTAAATAAAAGAATACAAGTTTTATAAAAGTGGTTTACATTATTTCATTGTTTCATAAATGTTTTGTTATAAATTGTGGATTGATAGTTGATTGGTTTGAAGCAAGGCCTTACACTGAACAGACTAAAACACATTTGTGAGAGAAGTCAGGAACTTTGGAGAAAGATTCTAGAGGAAAAAAAGACACATTTACTGCAACAATAGATGAATTATAGTGGCAAAAATGTCTGTCAAATGCTAAGGGGTGTCTCATGAGCAAGTCCTTTGCCTCTAACTTTTTCTTAATTCTTGCAGAATGAAATTTTTATTGCAGTATTTTAATTTGTACAGATCTCATCAGCCAAATGAGGGGTTTTGACCAAGTGGTGCTCTTGAAAGGAGTGAAAGAAGAGGATGTGGTAAATTGTCTTCAGAGAAAAAGCTTCTCAAAAGGTCTTAAAACAGCTTGAATAATGGTAAGTGTACAATACTACAAGGGTCATAGTTGCTCACCCTGCTAAAATCACGCGGAACATAAGCTGAGCTCTCTGTCCATTAAACAACTTCATCTGAATTGTTTGTGTTTTTTGTTTTACTTTGACCAGGTCTGGGAACTGTCTGAAAATGGGATGTTAGGACTGAGAGATCTTCTGGCTGAGAAAAGGCTACACTGGATATCAACCACAAACTGTTTCTAGACACGAGAGAAGAAGATTATGATGGGCAGATGAAACCAGTTTAGATGTGATGATAAGATATCATTATTTTCTGAAACAGTATCACATGTCTTATAAGTATCACATGATCTGTATCACAGTTGACTGGATGGAATCTTTTTACTTTTAAGGACATTTCATCACTCATCTGTGTGAACTGATTAATTTATGATATGAATGAATTTTTGATCCATTATTATTTTCCTTGAATCGTGTTTGTCTTGATGCTACTTTATCAACTTCATAGTCTATGCTTCAATAAAATTGATATGGTGAATATTGTGTGTTGAAAATTCTTGTTAAATTCATAATTTTACTAGGTAGGCTCATATGTGTTTATTCTACACTTGAAAAACTACATATTATTAATTACCAGGATTATTTTTTACTTAAGACATAAACATTTTTTTATCATATTAATGAAATCTGGAACAACAATACACCAGAAAGTTATTATTGTATATATTTAATCACAAATATGCCTTTTTTTATATATTTATATATAAAGGGAGTTACTAGATGAATTATTTTGAAAAGCCATTTGCTTTATTGTTACCAACACTTGAGGGATAACTGAGAATGTAGCAGTCTCCATTAAAACCAAGAGCATGCACATTACTGATGTCCAGTACCTGAGGAGCAAGATAAGGGGTGAGGAGGACATTTTTACACTGATTGTTGTTGAACACTGTTGAACAGTGTTGTGGAAAGTTACTTTTAAAAGTAATGCCTTACAATATTGTGTTACTCCCTAAAAAAGTAACTAAATACGTTACTTAGTTACTTTTTATGGAAAGTAATGCGTTACATTACTTTTGCGTTACTTTCACGTTACTTTTTAAATATGAGCAGGGCTTGGTTGTTTTTAATATAAGAAGTTCTATTTATAGCATATGTAAAAGCCCTTTCACACCAAAAAGTGTAATTAATAAACCTCAGGCTGAAGGAAAAGTAAATTCACGTCTGTACAGTAGAACACAGGAGAAGAAGGTTCAACACTCTTCAGTAGGGATGTTGCGGTGACGGATTTTTTCCACCGGTTAATCGACGTGTAAAAAAAACGGTAATCCCGGTGTCACCGGGGTTGCGTGTCGGGGATTTCGGGTGGCCGAAAATGCGGTCGTGCAGACGTGCACAAGTCTCCATTTACTTTCACTTTAATTAGCGGCAATTCAGTAGCTTTTGTTTGAATTAATCATGGGTTTATTTATTTTATTCTTAATAAAAATACACAAAACAATAGACACTCGCTTGTATTACACACATCTTTATTGCAAAATGAATAATAACTTAACACACCATGCAAAAACTAAACAAAAGCACTTATGAAACACCTTTAAAGTACATTTATTAACAAAACGAACCACTGCACAAGTATCAAACAAGAAATTATATACAAAAATTCACTATTCGTTAAATAAAGTGCCTGCCTTTTTCAGAAAAAAAAAAAAAAAAAACACCGCACAACCATCGAATATGAAACGAACGAACATCAAAAACTTCGTTAAATAAGGTAGCCTACCCGAATAATCACTGGACACTTAAGTGCAAAAAAAAACTAATATAAAAATTCAACTCACGTTAAGCTGTTAAAAAAAGAGGTAGGCCTATTAACTGCATACACCGTACAAAAAAATTATAAATAGGCTAAATGAGAAACAATAAACGAAAAACCTTCATTTAAAATTGCAACAGTTCGCTTTGAAACCAGATCTTCCGCCATCCTTTGCCAGTTAGCTCGCCTCACTCTCCTCAAATGATAAATGAAATCGGACACCTGCTGCTTTACTGCGGCGCTCGTTCCGCTTACGCTAAATTACGAAGGCACGTAGTCACTAACTGAATTAAGTGCTTTATTGCTATAGGCTAAAACTTCAATACAATGGGGACGGTGCCGGTGGTCAAGTGCTATGACTGGTAGGTGGGTTAAACACTGTGTATCACAGGTAACACCGACTATCGCAACAAGCCTACTCTTCAGCAATAAAAAAAAACCAATGAAGCACAATTGTTAGTTTATCTAAAGTCATTTTTTAATTATTAGTATGGTTGAACTGGATCATTAAAGGTCAGCAGCAAAGACACTGTTAATAAAATGGGAATAGATACATTTGTGTTATTTAATATATTTAGTTATTGCAGGTTTGCGTCATATTCTGAGTTTGCATTTCACTGTTTTGATTAATTTTGATGAATACTAAATCTGTTTTGTTTTTTTGTGAGTGGGATGAATTAATGCACATTCACATTTAGTCTAGAACTACAGTAACATGTTCACACAGCGCACACAACGCCTCCATACTTCCGATTTCTCCCAATATGGGAACAGGAGGCTTGTCAGTCAAAAAATGTGAATACAAAGTAACTGGCGTTACTTTTTCAAAAAAGTAACTCAGATATTTTCTTGTAAATTAAAAAGTAATGCGTTACTTTACTAGTTACTTGAAAAAAGTAATCTGATTACGTAACTCGTGTTACTTGTAATGCATTACCCCAAACACTGGTTGCTAATTAGTTTATATATAAAGTATTCTTATATATATATATATATATATATATATATATATATATATATAGTATTCTTAGTACTCCATGAATTCTTCCTTGTGTAATAGTGAAGTATCAATGTGTATGCATTGTCCTTGATTACTGCTTAACAGTGGGGAATAGATAATGGCAAGTTGTTGCAGGTTTATCCATTCTATTTATTACTGTTAATTTCAAAAATAAAAGAAATAATCTATTATTTTTATTATTAAATCATTTCTTTAAAATTTTTCCATGTTTCATCAGATGGCCTCACCATGTCCTGTCAAAAGCTTTACTAGCCATGATGTTAAGAATAAAAAAGTGTGGACTGTGAAAACTGTCAGATATAAATGTGACTCAACTCAGTTTGTTGTCCATGATGACGAGAACACATATATGTTGGTTTTACTGCCCTTCTACCCCCAGGGGCCCAGTAGCACCCCCCCCCCGGAAGAGCCAAAAACTGTACATTTCAAATGGCTGTAAATCAGAGTCCAATTAACAAATCAAAGAGAAAACCGGAAGGATTATTACTTATGCTATGCTGATAAAATAATGTCGGGCACAGTTTTCAGAAATAAATGGAAATGTGTCATAAAGGCATTTTAAATATTGCTCACTCTAAAATACCAAATTTCACTCTGTCTTTCAAATATATCATAGAGGTTATCACAATGAAAATATTTAGAAATCCAGTTTTTCCAAATATATTATTTATTTCATTTTGTCAATAAAACGATTTAAACTACATTACCCACAAGCCTCCGTCGTTCTATCTATGGAAAGGGAAAACTAGGCACTGTTTTTTGTAGTTTATTGAAGTTATGCTTAGGGTTAGGATCTCGCTAAAGAGGTAATTTTTCTCAACATAGCAACCCTTAATTGTTGACTTAATCTATTACTAATGTGATAATAGCAGCAAAACGTACTTTTGTAACACGATGCGCTGTTTAATATGGGTTAAAAGATAGTCCAACCACAGACTGTCCTGCGGTGACAAGGGAAATTGACAGCCAATGATATCAAAGCTGAGCAGCGGCGTCACGCTTCCTTATCCATTTATGACTGATGTCTTTAGTTTTTCCGGCTGAAGGGATAGATTGGTTAACAATCAATAACATTTGCTACCTATTAGATTGTGTTTTATTAACGTCTACACCTTCCTCCAACAATAATGCAAATGCTCTAATTATTGTTGTTCAGCTTGACAAAAATTGGGCAATATTGATGAGCATATGGCCAGCATTCGCAGTTCTATCTAACCGATTCCTCTCATTAAATATACGATTTTTTTTTTCAAAGACAAGTGCATTTTCTAATCAAATGATGAGCTTCTAACATTTACATTGTATGTTATGTTGTGTTTTAAAGTTATAAAAATTATTCACTTTTGTGTTTCTGTGATTTGCCATTCTCTACCATTTGAACTCTAGCAATAAAAACAGAAAGAAAAAACTAATTCAAAGACAAAGTGCCCATATAACTGCACTGCATCCTCTGTCAATAAGCTTGTTTTTGCCACTATGAAGAATAAAAATACTTTGCAAATACTTTTATTAAAAAAAAACAAAAAACAAAAAAAAAACAAGTAAATACAGATAGTCTTTCAGAGAACACTGGAGAATTGAATTGACCAAAAACTGATACAACACACTGTTTCAAACTCAGAAAATAAAAACCATGAAGACATGCATGTCAAGTGTGCAATATCATCTATAAAACTCCATCAGCACAGCATCAAATAAACACTGATTGTCCGAACAATGGAAGAAAGATAACGTGTTCAGGAAAACAAACACCTGCTACATAAAAATGCAGAAATCAAACTGACAATAAAATCATTCACTTTATGACTGGAACTAGGGGATGGCTGTGCATGAATACATCCTTTACAAAAACTCCTGATGAGAACTGATGTTTTTTTTTATAATAAAAGCACCAGAAGTAAAGTTTACTGTATGAAGCTTGAAAAAGAACACAATGCTTTATCAATATTAAAATACTATTTTCAACTATTGTTTTGATCACTGGTTCTGTATACAGTATATGGGTTGCTGGAAGGTCACAATGTATTCATTATAAGCTTAGAATTAAAACAAAGATGCATTTTCTGCAAAAATCAAACCACTGCAAAGTCTAATCACTGATCCAGGAGCCATTTCTGTGTGTGGTGGGGAGATAAAGAGTTAAAGAGGTGAGTCCTTGTGCATGATGGAGAAGAACAGCATTATCTGCAAACAATCCTAAAAGACAGAAAGGAAGGAAATATTATTTCATTACATGCAACTTTTTTTTTTAGACCATCAAAGCAGCCTCTGTAAAGATGCTGTATAATTAAATGTTAAATGCATCTATTATTAAAAGCTAGTCAATAATAGCAAGCTATATTCATATGAATTATTTTTAAAAATATTACATAATTAAAGGACTGTTATCAGTAGTGTGATTGATCTGGTCACGGAAACCTTTCCAATGTATGTGAAATATTATTAATAATAATAATTAGATATTGAGAATAATTTGGTAGTAAAACAAAGTGTTGTACGTTTTCTTGGTGTACAGAAAAGTATATTTATTTTGTACTTCATTTGCAACTGCTTTTTTCACTTCATTAGAAGCACCAAAAATTAGATTGTCCTCTGTAATAGGGACTAATGAAAAGAGATTTAGAATTTATTTTAAAATGCAAAGTTGAAATTTTTTTTTTTTTAAAAACCTAAACATCTCTGTAAACACTTAAGTGTGTCCCATAAGGCAGTGGCTCCCAATCCTGGTCCTGGAGTACCCCAACACTGCATATTTAATATGTCTCCCTGTTCAAACACACCAGATTCAACTCATCAGCTCATCAGTGTAGACTCCAACACCTCAAAAGTGTGTGTGTTAGATAAGAGAGACACCAAAACCATCCAGTGTTGGGGCTCTCCAGGACCAGGATTGGGAACCACTGTCATCAGGTCATGAAAGGTTCGACACACACTTTTGGTCACCATGCTCACTCGAACACTTGGGCTAAACACAGGAAATATGTCAAATAAATAATCAAGTGGTCAAGTGCAAAGATGGCAAGTGTGGGTATTTGGACAGTGCAAAAGTTTAAGAAACAACAAATGCTGTGCAATTTATAACAGCAGTTTGATAAAAAGGTAAAACTAACACAGACTTACTGCTGCAAATGTCTGCCTCCGCAACTTTCTGTCTTTTCCATTTCTGAAGGAATACCTCTCCACAAACACCACTGTGCTTAATGCTTCCTTTACATCTTTTCAGCTAAAAAAAAAAAATATTAATAAAAATAAGAAGGTGGGGGGTAGAATAAAATAGAATTATAAACAGAATTTTAATAATGTTTTGTGAGCAAAATATTTAAAATATAAACTAATATGAATGAACTGCAAGAGGGGAAAAATGTGTCCTTTTATTTATTTACTTATTTTTTTTATTTATTTTTGGATTTACATAAAAAGATATCAAAAGCATGGTACAGTAAATGTGATTACTGTGAAATCTGTAATATAAAAGCACATCAAAAAACGACCATTACAGTTGTACAACCATAGTTAGTTTGATGATTATTGTATTGATTATTAATATACCATAGTAAAACTACAGTTACTGTGGTAAAAACATGGTAAATGTCCCGTTCCTGGGTTGTAACTTCAAATTTAATTTGTTTACTATTGTACGTGTCGTGGTTACCATGATTTTACTACAAATTTACATCTTTGAACCTGAAATGAATATATTGAAAGTCTATGGCACGTCACGTGACCGACAGAGTTTAATCACACTAGTTAGCAGGTCTGTTCATTTAGTTAAACGCAATGAAACTCAAAGACAGCCTCGGATGACTGATATAATACAGCGAGTAAACAATACGGCGCTAATCTGATTAATAAAGAAGAGAGAATACATTTCATAACAGGCATTAAAAGAGCGTATTTACGTCTACTCACCGAACCTGTGGCACATGTAAACTGATGGCAAGTATCGCGATGTTTGCTGAATGAGACTTCTTGAACGTGATTTCACAGTGATAAAATATGAATAAGCGATAAGCGAGAATGGGTTATTAAACTCACCTTTTAAAGCCGTTTTTCCTGCAGTTGAGCGTTGCTTTGGTCAAACTCACCGCTGAATGCTGTTTTACCTGCAGTTGAGTGTTGTTAAACTCACCACTGGATGCTGTTTTACCTGCAGTTGAGTGTTGTTAAACTCACCACTGAATGCTGTTTTACCTGCAGTTGAGTGTTGTTAAACTCACCGCTGAATGCTGTTTTACCTGCAGTTGAGTGTTGTTAAACTCAAATGAACGCGCTAAGCCTTGATCCCTTGACCATGCGTCAGACATTTGACGAGTAGGGAGTGAGACTGTGTTGGTCCTGAGCATCTTTTTAGGGTGGCCTCAGCCAGTCGGTTATATAAAACATCAAGGTGAAAGTCATCATAGCTTGCTTCGTATAGACCCAACTCCCAACCCAACTTTGAGAATAGATTAACGGCGATATTTTTTTTTATCGCCTGATAAGAGTCTCACGTTAACGCCGATTAACGGCCCAGCACTAGTTTTTATCAAATTTTTTTAAAAAGCATGGACAAAAAGGTAATACCAAGGACTATTCACATCCTTTGATCTGGCAAAATTAACAGATTTGGAAAAATTCAAACACTGACAGATCATGTTTGTTAAAGCCATGTAGATTTGGGGGAAAATACTTTGATGTTTCCTTGGTTCATGTAGTTGTGCATAGGTGTATGCATTCATCAAACATTTTGGCTCTGCTTTCACAGTTCTATCTTCCATTCTCTCCCTCATTCTCCTCTTTGGATCCTTTCATGCCACCTCTCCATACCTTATTCAGGCACTCTGAAAGAGTTAAAATAAGGCTTGAAATAGTGGCTTATTTGTAAAGGAAGGATTAGATTACGAGTCTATATGTTCGTGAATGCTGAGAGACACAGAGTGTTCTTCTTCCTTGGTCTGAGTCTCTGAGGACAAGGGTTGCACAGAAGAATCTGTAAAGGCTCTTGTCTTGATAATAAAAGTACCAGTTCTCCACAACCTCTTCATTCTCTTCCAGCATGGTCTCACACTTTAATATAAACCTAAAAAGGGATAAAAATTCTATATACTTTTCAGTATATAAATTTGACCTCACTGTGCCAAAGTTTTTTATTTACTTTTTTTTAAAGTTTATTTTAACTTTTTATTTAAATTTACTTCTAAATTTTTATTTAGAAGACAGTATATTGATCATCTTTTTTTAAACTAAAAAACACTATAAAACATAATTATTAATCTCAAACAATAACTACATATAATTTAAGAAGGTGAATACATGCAACTACACCACCCATGCCTCTTTCTTTGTTAGTGCATGAGTATTACCTGTCTCTTTAAGTCTGCCACTATGGAAGCACATGGGTAGCGATATTCAATTTGCAATGTAATATGCAAAATGACAATGCAATATGTAAAATTACAATGCATTTCTGTATTTACATTTTCATTTTCCAATACATTTGTGCAACGTTTGGTGCAAAATGAAAATGAAAATTAAATTACATAAATTTCATTTGGCATTTCATACACCAGTTTAATATGTAAAATGAATACTAATTTTAACGCTTTATAAGTTGCAAAATTAAAATGAAAATGTATTTCAGAAATGATTAGATATGTATAACATGTTCAAGCAAAAACTGTGGCAAATTATCATTTAAATGCTATTTTTCTTAAATGCATTAACACTCACAGTCAAGACACTTAGGATTGCATTTTCATTCAGTGTCCCGCAATGAATGTAGCAAAATTCAATGTGCACATTGAAAATGCATTCCGAGCCGATCACGTGTCCGCCCCCTCGCGCCATGTCAATCACTGCGTGAACAAGGCGGGGCTTGCAGAGACTCAAATCTCAAGAAGAGGATTCAAGTTAGAGAACATGGACAAGACCGTGGGTCCGTGTACGTTTTGATCATTTCGGTTTATGGCTTTAATATTACATTCGCACTTGTGGGCAGCGCTGAAGCGCTCCTTTCATCTGATTGGTCGAATCGTTCCAGCTTCAGCTCGGTCTTTTCATTCTTTCAGGCAGAATAAGAGTCAGTTCGAGTGAAGCACTGTAATGTCTGAAACCACCGCTCACTGTTAATTAGCATAATATTTGAATCAGATGATGCTGGCCACATAATTCGTGCTGCTGCGACTTGCAAGAGACCCCTTTAAATTATTTCTAGGTTATAGTATTGTATAAATATTGTCCCACTGATAAAAACAGTACAAATAGTTCTGTCTCCTTGGATAACAGTGAAGTGGAAATAAATATAGTTAAATTTATGAAATAAAATTAAATAGGATTTTTTGGGAAGGTAAGTCTGGCCAGTTATACAGCAACACGAGTCAGACGAGTCTGAAGATCGGAGCTGAATTTGGTGAAACATTAAAGTTCTAGTCTGTGTCAGTTACTCTCATAATAAATAATAATAATAATGTTACCCGTATTTTTCGGTATAAGTTGCATCAGTCCAAAAACACGTCATGACGAGGAAAAAAACATATAAGTCGCATTTATTCAGAACCAAGAGAAAACATTACCGTCTACAGCCGCGAGAGGGCGCTCTGGGGTAGGCCACAGGAGCACTGAGCAGCATAGAGCTAATTTTAATATTTTTTTTTTTTAGAAATGTAACTATATTAATTTTTACAATTATTTATTAATGTCACACACACATACCTAGTGCCTTATGACTTAAAAGATGAGAGTGGTAAATGTTACAGACATGGAACTGTTCAGTCTATTATTGATTTTTATTTCCACTTCACTTTTTTCCAAAGAGACAGAACTATTTGCACTGTATTTATCAGTGGGACAATATTCATACAATACTACAACCTAGAAATAATTTGCAGGTCTCAGCAGCACGAAATATGTGCCCAGCTACATCTGATTCAAATATTATGCTAATTAACAGCAAGCAGTGCTTCACTCGCACTGACTCTTATTCTGCCTGAAAGAATGAAAAGACCGAGTTGAAGCTGGCGCGATTCGACCAATCAGATGAAAGCAGCGTTTCAGCCCCGCCTACCAGTGCGAATGAAATATTAAAGCCATAAACTGAAATGATCAAAACGTACACGGACCAACGGTCTTGTCCATGTTTTCTCACTTTAATCCTCTTCTTGAGATTTGAGTCTCTGATCTTCTGCAAGCCCCGCCTTGTTCACGCAGTGATTGACATGGCGCGAGGGGGCGGACACGTGATCGGCTCGGAATGCATTTTCAATGTGCACATTGAATTTTGCAACATT
Organism: Carassius carassius; assembly: GCF_963082965.1. Lineage (NCBI taxonomy): Eukaryota > Metazoa > Chordata > Actinopteri > Cypriniformes > Cyprinidae > Carassius > Carassius carassius. The sequence continues at coordinate 12,138,561 of NC_081756.1, forward strand.
CATTGCGGGACACTGAATGAAAATGCAATCGAAGGCCCTTTCACACCGGATGCGTAACGAAAAAGCGAAACGAAAAAGCGAATAGTTCGCGTCAAAACCATTCACATCAGCCGCGACGCGAATTTGCGATGTCTGTGACGTTCAGAGAGCTTCAACATTCCAAAACTTTCGCGCCGACAGTTGAGAAAATGGACACTTCAACATCATCATCCAGTGAAGACGAGCTTTTCATTTTCTTTAAAAGACAGAAAAGAAGGTTTTGGGTGCACCCAGTCCTAAAGAACAGAGAGTCTGAAGGGGAGTATGCCAATCTTGTACAGGAGCTAAAACTTTATCATGGCCGGTTCCGCACTTACTTTCGGATGTCTGTGGGACAATTCGAGGAGCTCCTTCAGATAGTGGCACTGCATCTGATGAGACAAACCACAAACTTCAGGGAACCAATTGATCCGGAGCAGCGTCTGGCAGTCTTTTTTGCTGTGACGTCACCTTTGTTTCCTTGTATGTGATTGGCTGAAGCCTTTTTGTCGCCTCAAAAGTAAAAAAAAATCGACATCGAAGCGAAAAAAATAAAAGTCTTTTTTTCGCCTCAGCACATTCGCGTTCGGTGTGAAAGCACTCATTACACAAACAGCTGATCAAAAAATAAAACCATCGCGCGAATTATTCGCGCGTCAAAATCGCGTCCAGTGTGAAAGGACCTTAGTCTCGACTGTGAGTGTTAATGCATTTAAGAAAATAGCATTTAAATGATAATTTTGCCACAGTTTTTGCTTGAACATGTTATACATATCTAATAATTTCTGTAATACATTTTAATTTTAATTTTGCAACTTATAAAGCGTTAAAATTAGTTTTCATTTTACATATTAAAACTGGTGTATGAAATGGCAAATGAAAATTATGTAATTTAATTTTCATTTTGCACCAAACGTTGCACAAATGTATTGGAAAATGAAAATGTAAATACAGAAATGCATTGTCATTTTACATATTGCATTGTCATTTTGCATATTACATTGCAAATTGAATATCGCTACCCATGTGCTTCCATATGCCACCTCCACTGATGGTTCATCCCACAGTTCATAAGGGATCACCAGCTCTACCTTCACTCACTTATCCATCAGGTTCTTCAGTGTGTTCATGGTTTGACTTGCGCCCTGGTAAAAACAGTAGTCTAAAATTAATAATCATTTTGCAAATTAAATGCACACATTTAAAGTATTTCTTTAAATGAGGATTGACTGAATTTCATGCAGTTGAAGGCTGGGAAAGAGTGCTGAAGTGTGGACGAAGGCTCCCTGGTCTCTCGGCATGGATTTTATATACTGCAGTGCAGAATTCTTTCACCGATGTTGTCCATGGCCTCAGTGAGTCGCGTTTCTCTAGTAACAAATTGTAATAATAACAAGAGGAGGGAGACCTTCATTAGATTTAGATTTTTTCCCTAACCTTAAAGGAAAGCTTTCTCAAAGGGAAAGAACAGACGGTCAGTATGTCATCACTACTTACGAAGTGTTGTATTTGATTTTGCAAAACTTCTCAAACTTCTCCTTTGAGCGGCCAGTTTTTTCCAGGGTGTCCTGCAACTCCACCATCAGCAATTTACAACCTAATAAAAAAATGCATATGCAAACAGAAGTACAGAGGAAAACTTTGCACTAGGGAATATTTTAAATAAATTATATTATAGAATAGTTTTCAAAAAAGATTTACATTCAACACCTAAGGGGCAAACCCACGCATTTATTTGGTAGTCACTCCTCTTGGTTTGCCAAGACAAGGCTGAACATATAAATAAAGAAAATTGCTAATATTTCCATAGTGACCTCTGTTTACAAATTTGGAATCATTAGGAGTTCATAATAAAGCCAAATTGACATTTTTTTGAGAATGGCTCGGACTAGGGGAACAGGGGATGCGCACTGCAAAAGCAGATGGTAAGAATGGCAAACAGAAAACACGTTATCGATTAAGTGATTATGCATATGAATGCACGTGTATGCGGGGGCAGCTGCATGCCTAATTAAGGGATTTTGAAAAGAGGGATAGCCCATGTGTTAATGTGAGAGTGAGAGACACAGAAAGACAGCAATGAGGGAGACAGGTGGCAGTGGGAGAAGAGTTGCGCTCAGTATGTTCATCTGAGGTTTCAGGTGTCAGATATGACCAAACACTTTTTTAAAGAAAAGAAGGAGAGAAAACCTCAAAGAGGAAATATGCATAAAGACAATTAGATGGAACAAAAACAAATTAGTTTCATGCACTTTAGTTTTAATGCCTTGTAAAGTTTTTATTGCAATGTTTGCACAATTGGTGGTAAATATTTTATGCACAGGCAATGGCACTTCTTGGCTGTTGTGTGTCTTAATAGAAGCCCTTTGCTTCACTGCAAGCTAATAGTGTGTTTTATGTGAGGATGTGTGCGCACACACGTCTCGGTATCAGTAATTGTTTATTAGCTAGACTGAATGAACGGATGAAGTTACATTCTCAAACATACGACAGTCCTCATGCAGGTAGACAAAAAAGATGTAAAGGCACTTGACAAACACAACATTACAGGTTATGAAGATAAACATTATATTGAAAATTCAAATGAAAACCAGAAAACATACCTATTTAGAAGATGCAAGAATACCTGTACCTGGTCTACCACACAAAACCTTGTTGTCACAGCAAGCTCAAACAAAAAGAGCATCTGGTTAGCTGATCCTGTTAAATTTAGACACATGGACACTACTACTGCAAAATGACTGATGGCAGAAGTCTTACACTTATCCTCGTATATAAATACACTGCAAATAACTGCTTTACCTGAAAATACCTTATGCCAAAGCAAAGCAAAAAACAAAGGTGAGGTAAGTGCTGTATCTATTTGTCAGTGGGTTTGAATTTAGTCTTCAATATACATTTTTCAGTGTTAACTCATACAGTGAGTTTATTATATATATATGTTATTATTTGTAACTATTTTAATACTTAATATTTATTCAATACAATTATATTACCATTTCAAATTTAATTTCCAAGTGCTCAACTCATTTATATTATCAACTCAGGCTGCACTTCATGGAAATTTTAAATTCTGTTATAATTTTATATGCTATATGTTTGGAGGAAAAGCTTAAATGGTTTTGTGACTCTATTGCTTCATAGCAACATGTTTATATGGATTTTTTTGTTGCACTGCAAAAGTATTCAGCAGTTTTCTTACATACTTGATGAAATTAGGTTCTTTATGATATGTAAATGTTTGAGAATTGAATTTTTTTTTTTTTTTTTTTTTTATGTGGCATTGTTTCTAGTTTGTAAGGTGTTTGCAAAGATAAAGTCCTGTTGTAGAAGTCCTAGGGTTAGACAGATGAAAAACAATTGCTCTAACAAGGACACAATTGCCTTACAATTGGCCTCCATATGTGAATCATTAAAATAACTACCATTTCCTGACAACTCCACTGTCAAGCATAATTATTCTGGTACTGAGGTGAAAATGTGCCCAAAGAATTTTCTGGTCAAGTTGTTTTTTTAGTCATAATTCAAAGACATATGTCAAGCCTTGCACTCATCAAAAAGAAAGAAAAAATGCCTATGCCGCTGGGGCTAATCACCAGAGATCAGGCATTTTGTTTAATAGAAGTTGGAATGAGTGGTGCAGATTTGACCAGGAGAATGATACCAAATGCAGACTCAAATTTACATCGAAACTGTTTGAGAACAAAAAGGGGAATGTTCAGCAATGGGCCAGTCAAAACCATGATCTCAGTCCAACTGATGATCTGTGACAGATTTTGAAAATTGCAGTGCATCATTGTTATCTGACTAACCAGAACAACCTGTGGTGCAAATCTGCATAGACAAATAAGCCAAAATCAAGACTGAACAGTATGTCAGTATGTCTGAACAGTGGTCCACAAAATAGTAATATAAAATATTATATGAATAACTGTACTATAAAATATTAACATTAATTTTATTACTGAAATTGCTTTTTTTTTCATTTATTTATTATTAATTAGATGATTTAAAAAATATTTTCTCACCTTCAGTTGCTGGTCCCCATTGACTTGCATAGTGTTTTTTTCCATGCTATGGAAGTCAAGGTGAACTATTCCTTTAATAATCATATAATATAATATAAATACTGACACTTGTATATATCATATTTTATTTATATTATATTATTATTTCATTATTTATTATATTTTTATATTATATTTCTATTATTTTATATCAATAAATTATAAGTAGTAATCTGTGTTGTATATTATTAACATGCAACTTTAATATATAGTTTAATTTTTTCTAATTAAAATTATAACTTTTTTATATATATGTTTACTATGTTCTGTGTTGGGTGTTTTTTGTTTGCTAAACTCTGACTCATTTAGTGTGTTTCCCTCGGTGAGGTAAGTCAAGACTGTAGTGCTAGTGTTGGCCTGTCCAATATGTGCACACAACTTGGATCCAGAAACACACACACAAGTACTAATGCAGACTTACAAACACTCATAGGTGGCTCGTTTAGTTGGCCCTTGGCCTGCCCTGTGGCCTTGCCAGAACCCCAATAGCTAAAATGTCCCCCTAAATCATGTCTCTAATACACTTTTTTCTTAGAATTTGAATTTAACAAGAGATATCTAATCACTCTTAAACCCTGATCCCAAACCCCTCTAAACATATCTTTCTCTCTTAATGTATTTATGTGCAAAGGGACTCCTAACACATTAACCTCTCCAGGGCATGTCTAACCCTTCTTCCTTTCCAATGGAAACTACATGTCTGCAAATACACTCAATCAATCATTCCCGAAACTCACACACACTGTATATATATTATTTTATTTATGATGCACTGGGGTAATCACTAAACATTGATTGATTCAAAATTAATCTCATGTAACTGTAAGAATCCACCAGCCGGCCCAAAAAGCGGAATCCATGGCTTGGTCGAAGGTTCAATGCGTATTTCGGTCTTTCACTTGCGCTTCTGAATTTATCAGGATTTCATCTATATTTTAGTCTAGCTCCGTGTTCAATCTGTCAATTCACGTGATCATTAAATTTAGGCAATATTTCTATCAAAAGCTGATCACAGATATCGATTGTTTATTAATTTAGACATTTGAGTATTTTGGAAATCCCATACTTTCAATTATTTGTTCATTAGGGACCAAGTATCACATAGGAATTACACTCAGCTGATAGTGAATCCACAGACACAAACACATCAGTGCCAAATCTTACTCAGAGAATGCAGAGTGCATGGTTATAGTACCTTTAAGTGAGCTACACCCTGCATGCTCAACAAAAAGTGTATTTTTTCCTATAAACACAAGAGCTACACCGTGTTAAGTCAGCGACAGTCAGAAATCTGGAGAAGGGTATTCCTGCACAACCGGAGGCTGCAGTTTCAGGACCGCAGCTCTGGTACCGCAGCTTTAGGACCCTAGTTTTTTGTGACAGCGCCACTTACCGTACTTGATCAACACTAATTAAAGATGGACGACGTGGACAGCAATCAGACGGTGAGTACCGATATTTAATTAAGTTTTATTTTATAACGTTTCAACGGTGCGAAGTTTACATAGTGAGAACTGCTAACTATGAATTAATAATGAATTCCCACCAAATTAAGAATTTGTGAGCTAGTTTTATTAATTACTACGACGTTAATTCGTGGCCATGATTTCATAAATCCTTGTTGAGTTTTAATGATTAAGTATTATAAGTGAATCTAGCCTGCACATTAATTAAACTTATCAGATGACAAGAGTATGGTTGATGTAAGGTTTGTAAGATTTACCTGCAGCTTAATGTATTAGTGTGAATACTGGTTTAATAGTCGTTGTTTTACCATATTTATGTATAAAATATCTTTCATAATTAAACTACACTGACTGCCTAGTTGCAGTATGTGTTAGCCTGTTGTTTTGGCATTGTTTTGCAATGATGAATGAAGCGTTTGGCAAATTTAATAGCTTGTTACAATTTGGCCTAATCTGCAGGTCTACTCCACATACAGTCCATTGATATCATGTGTTAGTTTCTGTTACGTTCTGCATGGCCAATATGAAGTGATTTTATAGATTTGGTTAGGCTCATTGTAGGACAGATGATTAAAAAAGGCACTAGGGATATTTTCATGATCTCAAAATATTCTAACAAGTAGGCTCTCTCTTTTTCAAGATACATATAACAATCCAAAAAGGGAGATCCCTGCCCGAATTGAAGAGATGCACCACATGCTGCAAGGACTTTCACTTTTCATATATATATATATATATATATATATATATATATATATATATATATATATATATATATATATAATATTCCAGTTGAATATGTTAAACAAATGTTTCTTATTAATCTCTCTCTGTCTCTTGCTCTCTCTTTCTCTAGAGTTGAAGCCTACAGCCATTCTATCCATGCAGCAACTGATGGAAAAGGGGTTCGCTTTGGTGCTGTTGTGATGTTGTCGCAAAAATGACATATATACAGTACAGACCAAAAGTTTGGAAACATTACTATTTTTAATGCATTTATTTGATCAAAAATACAGAAAAAACTGAAATATTGTGAAATATTATTACAACTTAAAATAATAGTTTTCTATTTGAATATACTTAAAAAAATAATTCATTCCTGTGATGCAAAGCTGAATTTTCAGCATCATTACTCTAGCCTTCAGTGTCACATGTAACATCCAGTCTATCACATGATCATTTAGAAATCATTCTAACATTCTGATTTATTATGAGTGTTGGAAACAGTTCTGCTGTCTAATATATTTGATGAATAAAAGGTTAAAAAGAACTGCATTTATTTAAAAAAAAAATAATAATAAAATGTCTAATAATATATTCTAATAATATATTTTCTTTACTATCACTTTTTATCAATTTAACACATCCTTGCTGAATAAAAGTATTGATTTTATTTAAAAAGAAGAAAGAAAAAAAATTACTGAACCCAAATTACTGACCAGTAGTGTATATTATTATTACAAAATATTTATATTTTAAAAACATAGCTTCTTCTTTTTTTTTTTTTTTTTTTTTTTTTACTTTTTATTCATCGAAGTATCCTAAAAAAGTATCACATGTTCTGAAAAAATATTAAGCAGCAGAACTGTTTCCAACTTTGATAATGAATCATCATATTAGAATAATTTCTAAAGGATCATGTGATAATGATCCTAAAAATTCAGCTTTGCATCACAGAAATAAATGATAATTTAAAGTATAATAAATTTAAAAACAATTAATTTAATAATTTAATAATATATCACAATATTACATTTTTTTCTGTATTTTTGATCAAATAAATGCAGGCTTGATGAGCAGAAGAAACTTCTTTCAAAAACATTAAAAATAGTAATGTTTCCAAACTTTTTGTCTGTACTGTATATACAACCCGAATTCCGGAAAAGTTGGGACGTTTTTTAAATTTTAATAAAATGAAAACTAAAAGACTTTCAAATCACATGAGCCAATATTTTATTCACAATAGAACATAGATAACATAGAAAATGTTTAAACTGAGAAAGTTTACAATTTTATGCACAAAATGAGCTCATTTCAATTTTGATTTCTGCTACAGGTCTCAAAATAGTTGGGACGGGGCATGTTTACCATGGTGTAGCATCTCCTTTTCGTTTCAAAACAGTTTGAAGACGTCTGGGCATTGAGGCTATGAGTTGCTGGAGTTTTGCTGTTGGAATTTGGTCCCATTCTTGCCTTATATAGATTTCCAGCTGCTGAAGAGTTCGTGGTCGTCTTTGACATATTTTTCGTTTAATGATGCGCCAAATGTTCTCTATAGGTGAAAGATCTGGACTGCAGGCAGGCCAGGTTAGCACCCGGACTCTTCTACGACGAAGCCATGCTGTTGTTATAGCTGCAGTATGTGGTTTTGCATTGTCCTGCTGAAATAAACAAGGCCTTCCCTGAAATAGACATTGTTTTGAGGGAAGCATATGTTGCTCTAAAACCTTTATATACCTTTCAGCATTCACAGAGCCTTCCAAAACATGCAAGCTGCCCATACCGTATGCACTTATGCACCCCCATACCATCAGAGATGCTGGCTTTTGAACTGAACGCTGATAACATGCTGGAAGGTCTCCCTCCTCTTTAGCCCGGAGGACACGGCGTCCGTGATTTCCAACAAGAATGTCAAATTTGGACTCGTCTGACCATAAAACACTATTCCACTTTGAAATAGTCCATTTTAAATGAGCCTTGGCCCACAGGACATGACGGCGCGTCTGGACCATGTTCACATATGGCTTCCTTTTTGCATGATAGAGCTTTAGTTGGCATCTGCTGATGGCACGGCGGATTGTGTTTACCGACAGTGGTTTCTGAAAGTATTCCTGGGCCCATTTAGTAATGTCATTGACACAATCATGCCGATGAGTGATGCAGTGTCGTCTGAGAGCCCGAAGACCACGGGCATCCAATAAAGGTCTCCGGCCTTGTCCCTTACGCACAGAGATTTCTCCAGTTTCTCTGAATCTTTTGATGATGTTATGCGCTGTAGATGATGATGTTTGCAAAGCCTTTGCAATTTGACGTTGAGGAACATTGTTTTTAAAGTTTTCCACAATTTTTTTACGCAGTCTTTCACAGATTGGAGAGCCTCTGCCCATCTTTACTTCTGAGAGACTCTGAAGCTTTTATAGCTAATCATGTTACAGACCTGATATCAATTAAATTAATTAATCACTAGATGTTCTCCCAGCTGAAACTTTTCAAAACTGCTTGCTTTTTTAGCCATTTGTTGCCCCCGTGCCAACTTTTTTGAGACCTGTAGCAGGCATTAAATTTTAAATGAGCTAATTAAGTGGATAAAAGTGTAAAATTTCTCAGTTTAAACATTTGCTACGTTATCTATGTTCTATTGTGAATAAAATATTGGTTCATGTGATTTGAAATTCCTTTAGTTTTCATTTTATTAAAATTTAAAAAACGTCCCAACTTTTCCGGAATTCGGGTTGTATATATATATATATAAGGTTATATATATATATGTATATATATATATATATAACCTTAAGGAGGTTAATCAATATACTGTATAATTCAAGAGACTAAGACTTTTAAGGTTCTTCATTTTTTACAATTGTTTTACATCAATTTTACAAAATTGATATTTCATTTATATTTTGTGTAAATTCATGTTTAAATTTAAAATTGTGACTCAAAGCACACTTAGTAATTAACCTCTGCTGCATTTTGAATCAAAAATCACATTTAAAAACAAATACTACTGAGATTAATATCTTGATGCTTTATACAAAGTAATGTGACTGCAAACTAAACCAACAGGGTACTAGAACTGCGGTCCTGAAACTGCAGCCATCGCTATATCGTCCAGTACGGTAGGTGGCGCTGTCACGAAAAACTAGGGTCCTAGAACTGCGGTCCTAGATCTGCGGTCCTGAATCTGCAGCCTCCGGTTAGAATGTTTATATATATATATATACAACCCGAATTCCGGAAAAGTTGGGACGTTTTTTAAATTTTAATAAAATGAAAACTAAAGGAATTTCAAATCACATGAACCAATATTTTATTCACAATAGAATAAAGGAACATAATATTGGAAATCTGAAGCCCCTAATGGTGTTCTACATGGTTCATCCATTGGTGCTGCAGTATGATCTGTCCTGAATGCAGATTTGTGGAAATACCACTACACCAGGGGCGTCACTAGGCCCTTCAGCCCCCCTAAAAAAATATTTGATTAATACATTTTTGATCGCTTCAGTCCCCTTTAAAAAAACTCATTTGAAAAGGCGGCAAGCTGTCAAGTTTCGGCTCCTCCCCTTATCTGAGTCTGCTTGGATTTAGCGCATTTTTCAATCTGCAGGGGCGCCGAGCAGAGCGATCATCAGAGAGCACAAGGTGTGTGTCGTCGGGGTTCCCACGCGTCCTGGAAAACCTGGAAATCCTGGAATATTAATGACCAATTTTCCAGTCCTGGAAAACACATGGAAAATGAGAGAAAATATAGATTGTACTGGAAAAAATCTTGTTGTCCTGGAAAATTATTTTTAAATTTTCTTGATCATTAAAGAATTGGCCGACAACTGGTTGAAACAATTAACGTAACAGAAAGCGCTCTGTTCAGGGATGCTGAGTTTTGACACGTGAGCTCACGCTGTTTAAGCCCCCTGTGATGTATGACGCTGTCTCGTGTTGCCGGTTTTCAGGTGCTAGAAATTAAGTGCTCGAATGTTTGCAGCAAATGTTCACTGGTATGGAGGTAATATTTAATTACATGTTAATATTATTGTAAAGTAATTATTTTGATACACATGTGCAAGGGGTCTGCACGGCGAATTACAGCATGAGTGACGGCATTTGCCTGAGAAAAGGTTATCGATTTGTTAAGTCTATTTTATTTAGAATCGTTGTAACATCTTGCATCCCCATGACAAATCAGACCCAAATTTCCCAAACCTGTTTTATGAACGATATAGGAAGTGAAAATGAAATGCTGACGCGATGCACAGCGATAATTGCATGTTCATAGTGCAGCACAGACTTGTGAACGTGATGCGGAGGCCGGTAGTATATAATAGTACTTATATAAACGTATATATAAAGGCACGTTTGCTATCGTAGTATTGTCGGTTTGCTCTGTTTCACCAACCTAGTAGTTCCAAACAGACGTTTCTCTTAGCAACAAACAGTACAGTGACATTGCTTTGCCGACTGAATCTTTGAGAAACGATTCATGACCCATTCATGAAGACCGTCATTTTCTTCATTCCTAAATAAGCGTTTTGAATGAATCGTTTGATAGAGTGACTCCAATGATTCACTCATTAAGACTGTTATTTGCTGCCATCTGTTGGTGGTAATAGTTTAATTTTTAAAGCATCTTACCTTTCCTCTTTCTATTCTAAATTGTATTTATTTTAAAACATTAAATTTGTTGCGTTATTCATACAATTGTGATATACTGTTCGTTGATATTTTATTAAGACACTAGATTATTACTAGTGGTTTTTTTTATTAAATAAGGAACATTAACACAAGGAACATCCTGTAAAAATTCAGCTGTTCAAAAAAGAATGTGTCTCCTTCCTTTCCATGACTTGCAAGAAATTAATGGAGAGAAGTCCCCTAATGTACCCAGCTGTGTGGCACTTGAGCTCCCTTGACCCTGTGATCATGGTTGCAAACAGAGATAATTCAAGAGAAATGTTTCAAAAACTCTTGCAAGTTTTGCTCAATGCTGATTGGTACACTGCACCTCAGTGTGATGAGGTTCTTGCACAGTACAAAATGTTTTTAATACACGTCTACACACACCATAAAGCAGAATTCCAAAATTTTGCTTACACTTCCAGGCTGGACAAGTTTCGAAACCAAGCATTGAAACCATGCAGAAAGAGGCAGATGAAATGGCCGTCAGGGCACAGAGAAAGCATGACTTCACCTTACTGACAAAATCAAATCCCTATCGAAAAAGTGTCGCAGACAAAAGTGAGGAGTTAACAGCTCTTAAACAAAGCTTGGAAAAGTATAAAGAGAGTTTGAACCAACTCAAACAGTAAAAACAATTCACAAGGTTACTTTGGAGCTTAATGCAGTAAATATTTTGGACAGACATTTATTTGTTGTTTAGTCTGTTTGGGACAGATGCTTTTTGCAAACTATTTTTTTTATAATGCCTTTTATTTCTTTGGAGACTGCAGTTGGGGGAAGAGGGAAGGGGAAGCTTAACAAGAAGGGCCTACGCAGTCGTTATAATGTGTTTATTAAAATAATGTAGAGTTAACCTTCAGAAGCTGTGTGTGTGTGTGTGTGTGCGTGCGTGCGTGCGTGCGTGTGTACGCAAGGATAGTATAACCTGAGATCATCTACATTGTGGGGACCAGCCAGCAGTCCCCATGGGGGAAATGGATCAATTAACATACTAAATGTTTTTTTGAAAATGTAAAAATGTCAAAAGTTTTCTGTGATAGTGTAGGGGGATAGAATATACAGTTTGTACAGTATAAAAACCATTATGTCTAAGGAGATTCTCTAGCAGGATAGTGAACCAGACGTGTGTGTGTATTTGGTGCATTTCTGATTTTATAGTTGGGTTATAGCCATAAATTGTATGCTTTTTTTTAAGAGAGGAGAGATGAATATATTACTTTAGGCTGTGAATATGTGATCCTTATATTTTATTCCCATCATCATGAAATTTGAAATGTCCTGGAAAATGATCTATGAAAAAGAGTGGGGACCCTGGTCGTGTGTGCGTGCATTTATTGATAGATTGCTAATGCTATGATATTACATCTGCATCGGTGCAGTTCTTTGTCATAAATGCATTGCAGTTTACATAATGTAATGTTACTGGAGCATTGGGAGCACACGGGACGGCTCGGTTTCTCATCCAATACCAATACGTTTCGCTGCGTTCACCTTCAGCCCTTGTGTGATAGTTGTTTTTTATTCCTACAAAAATGAAGTGATTAACACCCATGAAAACATACTTTAGATTCAGAAAATGATCATGATTTATTTTCATTTACTTTTTAAAATTACAGACATATTATTATGTATTTTGACATCACATTATGCAGCCATGCACAGAAATGATTAAAGACACACATCATTGTCTGAAAGCACTAGATGGCCCAGAGAGAGAATGTGGAGTTATTTTGTTTTGTATTATTAAATATAGTTTTGTATTAAGTAATAATGAATCAGGAGGAGTGTCATGATACATAAATTAGAGTAAGCGTAAAGGGATTTTTGATTTTCTTGATTTATACTATTTATACTAGATTTGTACTTGATTTATAGAAGTGGCAAATTGATAATTCATGTTGTTATTTTTAATAAATAGAAATAAATATAGAACAGATGAATCATATTGCCAATAGACAATTACATTAATACATGGTTTGTCTATATTCTTAATGAATATTAGCTGGTTAGTTAAAATACTTAAAATGACATCAATTTTCATGGGGTGACTTTATGAATATCCAACCGTATTGTTGATTATAAAGGCTAAAAACCAAAAAACTAAAATAATTAATATTTCATTGTAGATGGATATACGAAATTTTTTCTTGTCGTGCAGGAGTAGGTCTGCAAATGAGCAACAGTCAGGTGAGAACAGAACGTAGACAGCCTCTCACACACACAATACCACTGTGTTCCCAAGATTCATTTCAGTCATTAAACCCTGACATTGTTTTAATTGTCTGCCAATTTCCCTGTACATTTTATAAGAAAAAGCAGTGTTATCGTCAAAGGAAAAAATTCCTATCTGAGGTTTGTATGTGAGCATAGAAATGCAAACAGTAAAATGTTGTGTTTGTACTGGAAACATGTGTGCGTGTGTTTGTCCAGTGAATGAATCAGGAGGTCTTCATTGTAAAAAAAAAATAAATCGACATTCCCTATTTTCTAGTGGTCACATCCAATAATTATTTTTTTATTACAGTGTTGTATATGGCTCAGTCAGTACTCCTACTCCCATATATGAAATACAGGGAATACAATGGAATAGTGGATTGCAGTAAGGTTAGTAGCATACCACCCTACCCTAATAGTCAAATAATATTTTTTAATCATACCCTTATTGGGGGCTGAGCCCCTTAAAATCAAAATCCTAGAATCGCCCCTGCACTACACATTAATCTACTTGATACATTTTTTCAGAAGAGATCAGAATAAATCAAGATAACAATTTATTATTAATCAGGTAAAATTGTGTCATGCCAATTACATAATGAAATCATTAGAAACCAATTTAGAAAGCATAATGCAATTGTGAATCACATTGTAGCCGCATGGCAATTCTGTGCTTCTGTACATGGTTCTCTGTAACTATATGAAAAAAAAAAAGAATTACTGACTAGGAAGAAGGATCACTCCTCCCTAAAAATGATTTGTAGACTCAATCAGGTGCATCTAATCACCTTCTCACTGGCACACAAGGCCATTTGACTTTCAACTTTGATCAGCTGGTAGTTCTGATTAATTCAGCATGAAAAGAGCTTTTCCTGGAGGATTTCAGTCATTAATACTTCATAGTGCGACTGAACTAGACAATCAACTATGGGTGGCAAGAAATTGTCAAAAGATTGCTGAGCTTAAGTTGTGTACAGGCACAAGTCAGGGGATGGATACAAAAAAAGGCTTTCTCAATGTCTAGAAGCACAGTGAAGCCTATTATTAAGTATGTGCATACAGTATGACAACAGTATCACAGGAAAGGGGTTGCAAAAAAAAAAAAACACTCCTCAAGAAAGGCATCATGCAGTCAAGACTGAGCAGGATAGAAGGAAAAATGGTTGGGGCAATACAGTACCATCAAATTCCTGAGGAAAATCTACTGCCTTCTGCCAGAAAGTTTTCAATAGGAAGAAGGTTTACCTTCCAAGATAACAATGAGCCTGAGCACACAGTGGGTAAAGGAGAAAAAGGTGAATGTCCTTGCATGACAGAGCCCAGACTTAAGCCCCATTGAAATTCTGTGAGATAATTTGAAGTCTGCAGTCCACTAACCTGTCACCAACCTGAGTTTAACAGAATTTGAGCAGTTCTGCAAAAAAGAATGGGCAAGCAGTGCAAAGTCTAGATGTGAAAAGTTAATAGAGACATAGCCCATCAGACTAACGGCTGTAATTAAAGCAAAAGGGCGTTTAACAAAATACTGACACAAGGGGGTGATTCTCTTTCCAGCTCAGTTTTTTGTTTGTTTTTTGCCATGTTGGTGTTGTTGTTGTTTTACTTTGATGGTATAGAGTGGGGCAAATAAGTATTTGATACACCGTGGATTTTTCAAATTTTCCCACTTAACAAAGAATGGAGAGATCTTAAATTTTCATCGTAGTTACACCTTAACTGTGAGAGACAAAATCTAAAAAACAAATCCAGAAAATCACATTGTATGATTTTTTTAAATAATTAATTTCCATTTCATTGAATGAAATAAGTGCTTGATCCCCTACCAAACAGAAAGAATTCTGGCTCTCACATCCCTGTTATTTTGTCTTTGAGAAGCCCTCCTATCCTCCACTCATTACCTGTATTAATTGCACCTGTTGAACTCATTACCTGTATAAAAGACTCCTGTCCACACATTCAACCAATTAGACTCCAACCTCTCCACTATGGGCAAGACTAAAGAGCTGTCTAAGGACACCAGGGACAAAAGGCTGGGATGGGCTACAAAAAAAAAAAAATCCTAAATAGCAACCTTAAGGCTGGTTCACACGGCAGGATAATTAGACCGATTTTAGCCCCGATTGACACCTTCCGACATCTTAAGGATGCTCCGATTATCGTAAAATAATCTGATCAGATATTCCTGCCGTGTGTGGTGTGTTAAGACCGCTCTCCTCTGCTCGGAAGGACGTTGGGACCGCTCCGATCTCAAATCGGGGATATCCAACATGTTGGATTTATTTGGCCCGATTTCTTCTCGTGTGTGGTGTCCCCCGAGGACAAACGATCACGCAGCCTGTGGACTGTGGCGTGTAGCCAATCAGAAAGCGAGGTGACGAGGCGGCGAGGAAGTACCGGGAAACAAAATCAAAACAGCCGGCGGCTTGGCGCACAAGAAAGTCCGGTGGACGTCGGAGATGGAGGACTTTGTCTCCGCTTCTTTGACAATAGCCTTTTCTTTTTTGTTTTATGTTTTTTTTCGGTTACAAACAAAGGACAAACTATGGCCACTGCATCCTCTTCGTCCGCCATGATTGTTTACTCTGAAGTCACGTTAGATCTCGAGGGATTTTGCGAGATTTCCCGTCTGACCTGGGAATGCTCGGGAGTCAAATCGGTTTGTGTGTGATGTGTTGATTTTGCCGTGTGGCTGCACACCACACACTGTTAGACCCGTGATTTTTTTTTTTTTTTTATCGCCGTGTGTGGGGTCTCTCAGGTTTGGAAAATCGGCCGACAATTTTAAAATCGTCCCGTGTGAACCAGGCATTACTATGATCATCAGTAAGGCATTACTTTTTTTCTTTTTTTTTCTCATTTTGTGGGCCATCTTCATGGATCTTAATTACAGGGTTCTTGGTGGTTTTCATTAAATTCAATGCAAATATTTTAAACATTCTTTAAAATATCTTCTAACAGTTTTGCTTCTCAAGTGATTTTATATTTTTACAAGGATGCTTAGATGTTGTTGTTATTGCAAAATTCTAATTAAGAAATTGACTGTACTTGATCTGCAGTCAAAAACGTGCATGACAAAAAAAAAATCCTCATGATTCTGATGAACGAGACCTACTACGGCTTTTCAGGAATTCAAAGTAAAACCACTAATGTAAAATGATATTGTAAGCACCTGTCAGACCTAAACAGACCCCCTCCCCCACTCTGTGTCTTCCGGCAGGAGTTCATGATTGTAAATATAGGGGATTTTGTTCTGAGGGATAATAACTCCAGCCTATTAAATTCATTATTGCATAACGCATGTTTGTACACCGCAAGAACAGGTTAATCTTGAAATAATACAGTCAAGATGTGACGCTACCATCTAAAATAGTGAGACCACAACCCATGAAGAATAATTTCAGGCTGTTTCTGATCAGTGATCCTCAAATCTGGCTCGTGAGATCCATTTTCCTGCAGAATAGCTCCAACCCTAATCAAACAATCCTACCTGTGATTTTCTAATGATATTGAAGACATTGATTAGCAAACTCAGGTGCGTTTGATTAGGGTTAGAGCTAAACTCTGTAGAAAAGTGGACCTCGCAAGCCAGATTTGAGGATCACTGCTGTAGTGTGTAAAGACTTTCCAGGACCAGAACTACAGGTAAGCATTAACGTATGTGAAGGCAGTTTTTACTATGATATATCTGTAAGAGTATTGTTATTCACAAATTTATATAGCACAATCCAATGCGGATACTAAGTTAAACTGGTCAATACTTTAGCAATATGAAGCTAGTGGTTTTAGTTTTCTGGACTAACTTTAAATCCTTGAAGTTTAAGTTTATTACTCTCTCAGAGCACTTATTTATACTTTCAGTAATTAAGTTAAACATTTAACAACAAAACCGTGTCTTTGACGTGTCAATCCATTATATTAAGTCTTCTGCGTTCCAGTACAGTAATAAAATAAAAGTACAATGAATGCTTTCTGAATCAGTCATGCATTTCTCTGGTTGTGATGTTGTGATCTGCAGGCTGCAGCCGGGTGTACTTGACGGAACACGGAAAAAGAATAGCAAGTGAACCTGTTCAGAACACAAGGATAAAGTGACCTCTGGTGTTCAGACAATGACGTGACTGCTTCAATTGCTGTACACCAGGAGGGTGTTTTTATACAGTAAAAAGGAGAAAAGATCGATTATCTGACCTAATTTTTGGTCTAAACTGATAGTATGATAAAGTTGTCATACAATTATCATACTCAAGCGGTAAAGTGGTATAAACCAGGAAAACGGCAACGTAACGGCGCTAAAAATAGAAGATGGATGATCGGTGAGTATCCTGCATTACTCTAAATATGTGATTGTATAAGGTAAAGCGGAGTAAGGGTCATATAAGACAATATTGTGCTATACATGTGGTGGATTTGAGTGAGATACTCTGTGTAGATTAAGTTGACTTGTGTGATTGATTGATTGCTCTGGCCTGAGAGGCGCATGTGAGTTGATGTAGGTCGTGATGGCGAAATGAGCCTTCCTGAACCACTACCTCGCAGCCCATTGGTCCACCATGCCAAAAGGTTCATTACTCGAAGCTTCATTCATTATTGCTCACTAGTGACACCTAACTGCTGTGCAAAGAAATAGCAGACCAATAAATTACTACTGAATCAATGACCTGAGCAGACAATTGTCCATTGCCTGGGTATCAAATAAAATGTGTTTCTCTCTCTGTCTGAATTTACTTGTGCAGAGATAACTGTCACACACAGTTCATTCATTATTCATAAATTGTTTGGATCGTGACAGTAGGAACAACAAAAGTGAGACTGTGTTGAGTGTAGTTCTTATGGTGGAGGGAGTGTAATAACGCAAATTGCAACAGAAAAGTGTGGGGTGGGAGAGGTTAAGAATTGTTTCTGGTGTGTTTTGTGCAGTGTTGGGGAGTAACTAGTTACATGTAACGGCGTTACGTAATTTAATTACAAAATTATTGTAACTGTAATTAGTTACAGTTACTAAGAAAAAATGAGTAATTAAATTACAGTTACTTATGAAATTTTTTACGATTACAAAGGGGATTACATTTGAATATTTACACACATCCACATACAGATTTAACTGATTTCTTTCCCAAATTGCACTGACTATTCTGAGACATACGCCCTAATAATTTCTGGGATGCGGAAATACAGTCTGGTTCGTAGAATCCAGTCATAAAAACGAAATGCCTAATGCGGACGGAATATGCCACATTTTGGATGACTAAATCAAAAGTAGCTCAGTACACTTGAATCAAAAAATGACACCGACTAGTGTCTGTGAATATAAAGCCCCAAAAATGCAATATATGACTCCTGCACGTTCTGCGTGTCTGTGGAAATCAGGCGCGGACTGGAGCAGAACTATACTGTTCAGGGTTTCAGGTCAGTTTCATCTGTAAAGATGCTTTTTTTGTCTTTGTTTTTTTAATCAAGCAGCAGCACGTTGCTCATCAGTCATCACTCAAAATACTATATAAAGGACATCATTATTATCTGTTGCAATGTTACAGTAGTAATTTAGCTGAAAAAAAAAATTCAGATTTTTTTTTATAGCCTAGGTTTAGGGGGAGCTACGACAGACAACAACACAACCCTTACGAAAATTAACATTTAAATATTTAACTAAAAATCCAGAGAAAATGGCTACTATTGTTTAACTGTGATAACCAAAAATGTAAAATTATTTTACAAATGTATTTATTTAAAAATAAATACAAATCCATTTGCAAAAAAAACAAGGTTATTTTACTTTTATATAGGCTAATAAAAGCATGGTAATTTTTTGTAAGGGAAAAACATGACTCGTGTACAGTATTAGGATTTTTCTATAAAGATATTGTAGTATTGTAGAGTATTGTATTGTAAAGTATAGTTTTGTTCAATCTTGAGTATTAAAGTCACGAGAGAGATGGATAACAGGGCAAAATAAAGAGACTGAAGAGAAAAATAGAAGTGAAGTTGCAGTTCAGGACAGAACTTTTAATTATTTTGCATGTCCCCAAATTAAAGATTTAAACCTTTTTTATGTCAGGTCCATACAAAAAATTGTTTTGTCCATGAATTTGTTTGTATGAGTTTGAATTTTCCAGTCTGAATTTTTTTCCCAGTCCGCCCCTCCTGTAAATTAATGGCAAAGACATGGTTTCATTTACTACACACAGGCCTACTGAAGCTCGCAGTGTTTTCAACCTCTGCTGCCACAATATAGGAGTACACGAGCACATAAACATAATTTCTAGAACTGCTCTGTGTCACTTAATGTGCATTTTACTTTTTTTGAGAAAACGATCATCATATACAGAGACAGCAGTTTCAAAAAAACACCAATGTTTCAGGAGTTTATTACACAGAATACGTCACATGCTTATTAGATAACTGTATTGATTTATGATAAGTTTATGTATATGCTTTCATTTATTATTCTTTAATTTTCACAAATTTAGAAAAGTAATCAAAAAGTACTCAAAAGTAATTAGTTACATTACTTTAATAAAGTAATTGAAAAAGTTACACTACTATTACATTTTAAACAGGGTAACTTGTAATCTGTAACCTATTACATTTCCAAAGTAACCTTCCCAACACTGGTTTTGTGTGCATTGAACTGTTACTAGTTTTAGTGCAGTGTTGTGCTTATACTATGGATTTCGAGGAACAAACTGCAACACTGCAGTTTTATGGGTTATGGGATTTAAATGCTGCCATGATTCAAAACTGAAAATACAGGTCTGAAATGTTGAAACTAAGTGTTCGAAAACTCAAAATCTTACAAAAAAAGTTTTGCAAGATCGAAAAATAAGATTTGCAAGCTTGCAAAATGTAAAAAAAAATAAAAATATCTCTGCAAACATTGTTGTTTTTGAGATTTCCTTCTTCAGAACTGCAACATTTTTTTACGATGTTGCGCAAATAATTTTTCAGAGTTTCAAATTTGTCAGTGTTCTCCCACTGTATTAGATTGTTTTCCAGATTTGAAACCTTGTAAATGGTGATCTGAAAACTGGTGTGCGAATGTGTGAATTTTTTTTTGAAACTCTGAAAACAGAGCTTTGCAGGCTTGCAAAGTGGTAAAAAAAATTACATCTCTTCAAACATAATTTTGTTTTTGAGTTTTCCCTCTTCAGAAGTGCAACACTCTTTTTTTATGGTGTTGTGCAATCATTTTTTCAGAGTTTCGAATTTGTCACTGTTCTCCCAGTGTATAGTTTGTTTTCAAGATTTGAAACCTTGTAAATAGTGATCTGAAAACTGGTGTGCGAATAGGTGAAAAAAAGTTTTGAAACTCTGAAAACTGAGGTACGAAAGGGCGAAACTTATTACATTACATTACATTTGCACTCCTATTGCAGACTATTTTTTCAGAGCTGAGTTTACAAAACCCACTTTGCGGAGATACGCACACACAGTTGCGAGCTTGCGTCTCACGTGATTTGTGGCAGTGTTGTCACGCAGCTCTGCTCTGAAACTCAGACTGAGCGAAAATGAAGCTTCGCAACCTCGCAAATAAAAAAAAGCCTGGAGGGAGGGCCTTCTGCTCTTGGCCAATGCTTTGCTGTCTGCTGACGTACAGTCCAATCACAAGTCGTATTTACTGGAAAGGTGGGATTGACCGACTTTTCCGCCAATGACAAAAGCGCACAGGATACGCAAACAGAGGATGCACAGATTTATGTCCACAAGGCGGTCCGTCAGCTCTATCCTCTCTCAATCCGTCACAAACAGCGTATGAGGACAATGGAAGCAATAAAAAACAACAAATATACAAGTGCTATAACAAGTCTCCGTTAGCTTACACGTAACAAAGGCTTTTAAATAAAATAATAAAGAAATACTGATAACAGATAGAATAGAAAAAGAATAGAGCAAGCTAGAGTTAGAGGTTTTTTTTTGACTTTGTTAATTGTATAATAAAAGAAAACCGATAGAATACAAAATAATAGAAAGCTTAATATTATTCTTTTTTTAAGAATAGTGAGTGTTAAAGTTAGAAGGTCAAATACATTTGGAAGAGATGTGTTTTAAGCCGATTCTTGAAGATAAGGATTGGGTACAGACAATCCAGTAAAGATTTGCCCAAACGAAGGTCTGAGACTACAGAATATCCTCAATGCAGAAAGCACTCTCTTTCACTCACACACAGTATCAATTTTAGCATGTGGTGGAGAACAAATAGTTTATCATATGTTTTAAGCATTATATATTTATTAGCCTACTTATTTATGTTATGTTATATATATATATATATATATATGAAAATACAGATGTTAAGATTATAATTCAGGTTTATTTTTACAAAATATAGATTTTTAAACGTCTCAATACATATAGCCTATAGTGATTGCAGAAAAAAGTTAACCATGCATTCATAAATTTGTAATAGGCAATTATTTATAATTTTACTGAAATATTTTAATAAAAGTACAAAATACACTGTAGACCTTTCTGAATATTTCAATATAATATCTAAATATTCTTTTGGATGCACTATTGAAGTCACTTTAATTGTAATATTCGGTCTCTACATGAAGAGAGAGTCAGTGGTCCACTGCGTGAGGAAAGTGAGTCGTGAGGAAAGTTAATCGTTCGCTGCTTTAAGGAACGTGAGTCACCAGCTGAGGAAAGTGAGGTGAGTGTGTATACTGATGCACCGCCGGTCTATCAGTGGTAAACTCAGTGGCTACTGGCAATTGTATGGTGAATTTCAGCGATAAGTGGGTAAACCTTTATTTTAGAACTGGACCACGACGGGACCGCCTTGTGGACATAAATCTGTGCATCCTCTGTTTGCGTATCCTGTGCGCTTTTGTCATTGGCGGAGCAGTCGGTCAATCCCACCTTTCCAGTAAATACGACTTGTGATTGGACTGTACGTCAGCAGACAGCAAAGCATTGGCCAAGAGCAGAAGGCCCTCCCTCCAGGCTTTTTTTTATTTGCGAGGTTGCGAAGCTTCATTTTCGCTCAGTCTGAGTTTCAGAGTAGGGATGGGCGATACCACACTTTTAGGATTCGATACGATACCGATACTTTTTCTTGCATTTTCATCGATACCGATACCGTTCATTTCTTATTGGCAATTTTTGTCAGTAAAAATATTATTACATTTAAGACAAATCACATGACAAATACGGACCATTTATACAAAATTTATTATGGTCAATACATAAAATAAAAATTAAAATAAATAACATAAATATGAATGAAATAAATTAAATATGAACAAAAACATACACATTTTCACTTTTCTTATTTCTCAAAAAAAAGAAAAAAAAGATCAATCTTGGTAGAAAAAGCTAAAAGGAAAAAAAAAAAAAAAAAAAAAAACCCCGAATACATCATAACAATGTTATGTTTCGAGCCTCTTTGTAGAAGTAAACATGTAACACTTCACTGAATCAAAAACATGAAGTCATAAAGATCATGATAAACTAGGATTTACTTATCCTATAAACCTGCATAACAAAGACAGTTGTTCCCTGAGAAAATGAACTTGGAAAAATGAACTAGAAAACTGTCTGACACCATCACGCTTTTAGTGCACTCAAGATATGTCGTCACACTTTACTGAAGTTTCAGATTGCTGTTCAGAAAAAGTATCATATTCACATTTTTTGCTTTAAGACGATTACGCCTCTGGCTGATTATTTCTCCGGCCTTAGACGGCTTTTTGTGCTTGCTCGTACAGTTTGGGAATTTCACCTGTCATCATGGATTTCCGACAAGGGATCTGGTATCGGGGATCCAACACCTTCATAAAATGCCGGAAACCTTGATCCTCTACCATTGAAATGGGTTGTAAGTCCTTCACAATCATTTTGGCCAGGCCCATTGTGATAGCACGTGCTCTTTGAGACTCACCTGAAAAGGATAAAGTTTTCACGTCACTTTCCAATTAACTGTCATATCTGAAGCTGCAGAAGTTTGTGATATATAATTAATGAAATATGAAATTATGGTTTCCAAATGTAAGAAATCATGTTACAGATTAAAACCAATATCCCAACATCATAGTTTTTAATATTTTCTTTTCAATGGAAAAAATAAAACTGTCATGCAAAGATGAAAAATCCCCCAAATTGTATCTCATATTTTCTTATCTTGTTTTAATACTCTGAGCCAGCAATTTTCAACTTCTGTAAATTCCCCTTTAAGGTGTGGAAATTATTTGAATTTCAGATAATTATTTAAACAAAATATTCAGTAAACATTACTAAAAACCAAGACCTAGGCTAATCAACAACTAGACAGTAACGTTACTGGATATACTTATCCCCTTCACCTGAAGTGTCTGTTAAAATTAGATTGTGATTGTAATATTTATAGACTTTATCACTCCACTGTCAAGTCTGTACCTGGATACACTTGGCTATTTTGCAGACTCTCGTGCAGGGTCTTCTGCCGGACTGCGGGTGGTGCAGGAGACTGGACTTTCACAGCAGCCTCTGCCTGTCTTTTTTCAAGCTCACTGTAGGTCTCGGGGTGCGTCGTCTTTAGATGTTTGAATAAATTGCTTGTGTTGCTGCTGTGGGAAACTTTTTTATCACACACTTGGCACCTTGCCGTGAGTTTATCGACTGGTGAAAAATAACACCACACCACGCTTCGTTTTTTGTCTGCCATATTATATGCTTCTTAGTTCAACTTCTTTCCCTCCGACTCCCGCTTTCGTGCTGGGCTGGTAGTCTTGGCTGGCTCAGCTGTGTGTGTGTGTGTGTGTGTGTGTCGTTGTCGGCTGTGACGCTCAACAATGACGCTCGCTCATTCGCTCGTCTCCTGTCACGTGACATGGACCAGCTCAATACGCCGCCACTGGTACAGCCAGGGGTGTCCCGGCACATAGTAATTTAAGGAAGTAATCTAAAACAGCTGAAAGTGATACATATTACAATTAGTGATACAATTATAATTTTTTAGTTTATATCGATATTTTTTTAAGGAAATCGATGCCAAATGAGTAGCGCGAGGATATCGATCTATCGATACTACAGGATCGATACGCCCATCCCTATTTCAGAGCAGAGCTGCGTGACAACACTGCCACAAATCACGTGAGACGCAAGCTCGCAACTGTGTAAATAACTGTGAGAGATATTTTTATTTTTTTTACATTTTGCAAGCTTGCAAATCTTATTTTTCGATCTTGCAAAACTTTTTTTGTAAGATTTTGAGTTTTCGAACACTTAGTTTCAACCTTTCAGACCTGTATTTTCAGTTTTGAATCATGGCAGCATTTAAATCCTATACAGTTTGGGGTGGGTGAAGGAAGGATCACACATTATTTTTATTAAGGAACAGAATTTTTTCAAGTGTGTTGGGGCTTAGACGATTCATCCTTTTGGACAGAACCTCTCCAGCCATGGAAAAGATCCTTTCGCATGGAACAGAGGATGCGGGGGATAGGGCTGGACGATTATTTCCTAAAGTCAAAACCTCGATTAATTGAACATTTTACCTCGATTACGATTAATGAACGATTGTTTTGTTTCTGTTTTGTTTGTTTGCCCTCATAGTTCACTGACAAGGTTTGTACTGTGAACAGGGCCACAGTTGGGGTTTGCGGGTTCAGGTTGTACCAGTGGGCCCTGTTTGAAAGTGTTTAATTTGTATGTTTGTTCTGTTTTTTTGTTCATCAACATGCCCGCCACGTCCCAGAATGCAACGCAGCGCCAAAGCCCTTTTAGGCGCGGTCACTTTAAGAGACTATGAATGCATCCAATATAGGCTACTACACAATACGATTTTTTTCTCAACTGTTTACTTTAACTTAAGACATAACTGACAGTTTTTTCGAACATATTATCCAAGACTGGTATTTTCACATATTTTTATGTGTTTTTGTCGGTACAAGAGCAAAAACAGACAAATTCCGTATTCAAGTGTTTTGAGACGCCTCTCTCTGTGTGAGCCCTGAACGTAAGTGGGCTCTTACACATCCTTTTCTGTTTGTTTAAACTGCGATTTGTTTTTGTTCGTTGAGGTGCAGGAGGAACTTAAAGGAGAACTTTGCAAACGAGAGGTCGGTTCAGTGTTGCTGTCTGTAAGACGCGGCTCTCTCTCTCTCTGCGTGCGCACCGAGCACAGATAGTTCCTTCAAAAGTAGAAAAATATGCTATAATACGTTTTGAGATTCTAAGATACTTTAGTGATAAATCACAGGACAGCACTGACAACTGTGTTCCTCTGTGCACGCGATCTTCACAGATATGAGTTTTCGTGCCACAATGCAGCTGCGCGAACATGGTAGCTCGATATAATAATACACATCAGATCGTCTAATCGCTTGAACGTCCAAATCATAAAAAAATACATCTGACAAAGTTTAGTGAAGACTTAAGGCTCACCGCTCACGCGCCATCACTATGTGTTGAACCAGCGTTCACCTCCGTGTTTTGCTTTTATGCCACTGACTGGCAGAATCATGTGGCTACACACGCTTTTAAGGGGGAACTAGTATTAACAGGAAATAACCGAAATAACCGACATGGGAAAATTACGTCGATTAGAGGGTCTAAATTTCGGTTTCGATTACTTTTCGATTAGCCTAATCATACAGCCCTAGCGGGGGAACATAAAAATGTCAGTGCCAGCTGGTATAAATGAGGATACAGATGTTTATGTTGAGCCCAATATACTAGTGGATCCTCAGATCTTGTGAGATTCACTTCGGATAATTATTGATTTGATTTGATTGATAAAGATTGTTAGTAGTCTTTTCATGCTCGTGCAGTGCTCAATAATGCCTGAGCATGGAGGAGGTGTTATTGTTGTATGTCAGCTCCTTTAGGCACAGCAAGCATTTCACCTAGAAACATAAACGAATAGACAATATAATACAGCCTTATAGTGAGTATTATTATTAGATCAAGACAGTAAAACAATAATAATACACATACCTTATTGTGTGACCCACCATTTAAAAAAACTCCCAGACAGGGGAGGATTCTTGCTGTCTCCTTTACAAGGAAAAAGGAAGATGTCACAAAAAGCAAACAAATCCAAAAGGGCAATCCAAATCAAAAAGCAGTCCAGTCTAAATCCAAAAAACCAAAGCAATCCAAAAAATCTTATCTAATTAATATAACAATACTATAATATAACTAATTAATAATAACAATATACTATAACTAATATAACCTGATATAATCTAATTATATACAGCCCTAACACATAGTTATGACACAATAACAACGACGACACAACTATCTAACTCTATCTCTGACTCTACTACAACTGATTAATCTACTCTTGACAACACCCACAAGGTGGCGTGAGTTTCGAACCCCCTTTACCCGGAAACGACACTCAGACCGAACCGATGACGTGTCCACACAAACCGAGGCCTCGTTTGTCATCAGTCATGTGATTTCCATGTTAACAACACAAGCCTCAAAACGCGGCTTCATCTGGCACGCCCCTTTTTTCTTGACACAAGCTCCGACGCCTCGGTTCAAATGTCACATCACTAGATGTAGAAGTAAGACAGTAAAGAGAACACTGGTTCATGGCATAGGGTCTCATAGTGTGTTTATTGGACATACGCCAAGGACATAAAGCATCCTGACAAATATATAGAACATATATTAAACTACAACATGGTGTCAGAAAATGGTTCAAGTGAGTACAGCGAACAGACTGTCGATAAGATCTGAACGTCACGCCAGCGAAGTTTTGAATGCTAAAGGCTAGCGAATATGGACCAGTTTAAGCTGCCAATGCCATTTTTGTTAAAGGGCAATTTAGCAGAAAATTGGCGAAGATGGGAACAACGTTATCGTCTGTACATGACCGCAACGGGAGCGAATACCAAACCGGAGCCAGTCAAAATTGCAATTCTGCTACACACCATCGGAGAAGAAGCATTAGAAGTGTATAATACACTTACCGTCCGTCTTGCCGATCAAGAGAACGAGACGATAGAAGACGTGCTCACAGCATTCCAAGATTATTGTAGTCCACAAAAAAACATTGTATTTGAAAGACATCAGTCACATCCCATGGCAGAAGGCATCACAGTGGATAGATTTGTCACAGAGCTGAGACAGAAAAGCAAAGACTGTGAGTTTGGCCCGATTGAGAATGACATGCTGAGAGATAAGCTGGTGTTTAGCATAACGAACGCTTCTCTTAAAGAAAGATTACTCTGAGAAAATGATTTGTCGCTGCACAGAGCTTGTGAAATATGCAGAGCAACAGAGTTAGCCAAGACGCAGATACAGGCCATGCAAAGTGCAACAGTTGTTCAAGACTCTCAAGTGAACGCTATAAAGAAGGCAACAGACCAGAAGAAAATAAGCGTAAGACGAAAGACCAACAAGAAAACAACTATGCGAAACTGCAGCAGATGCGGAAAGAGCCATGAGCCTTGCCAATGCCCAGCATTCGGTGCAGTATGCCACAAGTGTGGTAAGAATAACCACTTTGCCATGGTATATCATGCAATCACTCGCAACGAGAACAGAACAAAGACTGTGCACAGCATAAAAGGTGAAATAGAATCCATGTACATTGGCACTTTAACACAAAGTCAAGTGCAAGAGATAGACCACACAAAAGACAGTATATGGTACACAACAGCTACCATCAGAGGCGTACAGATAAAGTTCAAGCTAGACACAGGAGCAGAGGTGAATGTGCTACCTGTATCCATAGTCCAGAAGATCCCTGGTCAAGTTAAGCTTCAGCCTACATCAACCGTTTTAGTGGCATTTGGAGGAATACGATCCTCCCCGACAGGTGTTGTGTTGCTGAAATGCAAAACAGACAAAAGTCACAAGCAATTTACAGTTTTATGTGTCCGATCAAGCAGATATACCGATCCTGAGCAGAACAGCGTGCGAGCAGCTACGGCTGGTGAAAAGGATTGAGGTGCTTGCAGAGAAGTCTGTGACTACCAAAGAGGACCTGGTTAGAATGCATCCATCAGTCTTTAAAGGGTTTGGTGAGTTCCCAGGTGTTCATCATTTACACATAGATCAAACAATCATGCATATCATTCATGGATGCAGAAACATTCCACTAGCTGTTCGAGATAAGCTTAAAGAGAAACTTCAAGAGCTTGTGCACAGAGGGGTCATAACACCTGAAACAGAACCCAGAATGGGTAAACAGCCTGGTCATCACACAAAAAAAGAATGTATCACTAAGGGTATGTTTGGATCCTCGTGATTTGAACAAAGCCATTAAAAGACAGCACTTTTCCATTCCCACAACTGAAGAAGTGTGCAGCAATTTGTCAGGGAAGTCTATTTTCACCATTCTTGATGAGAAAGATGGTTACTGGCAAATCAAATTAGATGAACCGTCCTCAAAGCTCTGTACTTTTAACACACCCTGGGGAAGATATAGATTCTTGAGATTACCGTTTGGCATCAAGTCTGCAAGTGAGGTGTTTCAACAGAAAAACTGTGAGACCTTTGGTGACATACAGGGAGTCCACGTCATTGCAGACGACATGATAATAGCAGCCACGTCACAACAGGAACATGATGACATCCTCGCTAAAGTAATGGAGAGAGCAAAAGCAGTCAATGTGAGATTCAAAGGTTATAAGATCCAGTTTAAGATAAGTACTGTGAAATACATGGGGCACATCATCTCAACCGAGGGCCTGCGACCAGACAAGGCAAAGGTGAAGGCGATCATGGACATGCCTCCTCCAGAAGATAAACAAGGTCTTCAACGCCTACTGGGTATGACCAAGTACTTAGCTCAGTAGATCCCCAATGAAGCTTCAATCACAGCACCCCTGAGACAGTTGCTGAGGAAGGATGCTGTATGGCAATGGAACCCACGAAATGATGCTGCTTTAGAGAGATTGAAGTCAGCTATCACACAGGCGCCTGTCTTGAGGTTCTACGACCACAAGAAGCCACTAACGATACAGGCAGATTCGTCAAAAGACGGCTTAGGAGTGTGTCTCTTCCAAGAAGGACACCCTGTGTGTTATGCATCATGGGAACTCACTGACACTGAGCAAAGATATGCTCAAATTAAGAAAGAGTTGCTCGCCATATTCTAAGCAGCAAGGAAGTTTCATCAGTACATATACAGCAAGCCAGTGATGGTACAATCAGATCATAAGACCCTGGAGAACATCATGCAGAAAAAAACTGTGCAAAGCCCCTGCAAGATTGCAACGAATGCTACTACAATTGCAGAAATATGATCTGAACATAGCATACACACCGGGCAAGCCCATGTATATAGCTGATACGCTATCACGTGCGACTGCGAGCAAAGAGGTTGATGAGGCTGGAGATCTCTATAATGAGAAAGTCATGCATGGCTTGGAAGACACTGATGCACTGAGTCCACAGACTGTGCAGCAATTAAAAGAGGCCACTGCAGCTGACCAAGTCCTGCAGGATCTGTGTGAAAAGGTAAAGTCAAAATAGTTATACCTCACACATTCAAAAAAGTAATTCTAGAGAAACTGCATATAGCTCATCAAGGTGTCCAGAGAACAAAAGCCAAAGGAAGAAAATCCATCTACTGGCCTGGGATGTCACGGGACATCGAGATGATGGTGGACAGCAGAAAGAGACGCTCATCACACACGATGTTCCAGATCTACCATGGTTGAAGGTTGGTGTGGACATTTTTGAGTTCAGAGGCCAGTCTTTTCTATTGATGGTGGACTATTTGTCAAAATATCCTGAGGTCCTCAACCTGTCAGACAAGTCAGCCCACACAGTCATACTGAAAATGAAATCTGTTTTTGCCAGACATGGTATCCCGAAAGAAATAGTGAGTGACAATGTTCCATTTGCAAGTTACGAAATGAAGTCATTTGCAGCATCATGGGATTTCAAGCTCACACATTCCAGCCCAGGATACCCTCAATCAAATGGACTGGCAGAAAGGGCAATAAAGACTGTCAAACATGCACTAAAGAAAGCACTACAAACAGGCACAGACCCACATCTAGTGCTGCTGTTGCTGAGAAACACTCCAGTGACAGGCCTGAATGAGTCCCATGCACAAATGTTAATGGGAGGAGTCCTACGGAGCACAATCCCATGTTCTAGTGCCGTGCTCCAACAGTCGACCCCACAATCTGTACACAAGAGGCTGGTGGGTTTGCAGTCACGAATGAGGTATCAATACAACCATAATTCCAAGACACTACCTGAGCTACCTCCTGGCACTACAGTACACAAGCAGACCAGACATGGTTGGAAGCCCGCTGTGGTGGTGCATAAGAGAGCCTCGGTCATACACGGTGCAGACACCAGCTGGAAAGGCATTCAGGAGAAACAGGCGCCACTTGAGGAAAATACATTGAAGTCTGTTCAACAATGTTGATCCTGACGGATAAGTGGAGGAAGTACCGACTCAGACACCGCGACAACCTGACCAAGCATCTGAGATTGCGCCGGAAAGGGTGGATGAGTATCTAGCATGCCACACTAGAAGTGGTAGAACAGTAATCCGGCCAAAGAGATATAATGATTATGTCATGGACATGTAAAAAAAAAAAAAAAAAAAAAAAAACCTAAGAGAGAGTAGAGGAAGCAAAACAGCTCTCTATGACATAATGGCAAAATGTAATTGAACAAGTTAGTAATGTTCTAAATGTAAGGTTTGGTTAGTGATGCTAAAGTTCAGCTAAAGTCACTGTTGTATAGGCTTTAATACGTAAATGAGGAGATCTGAGTTAAGTAAATTTGAATGTAAAAATCATATCTTTTTTTGATTTGGAAAAAGGGGATGTGGTGGATTTGAGTGAGATACTCTGTGTAGACTAAGTTGACTTGTGTGTTTGATGTGTGATTGATTGATTGCTCTGGCCTGAGAGGCGCATGTGGGTTGATGTAGAAGTAAGACAGTAAAGAGAACACTGGTTCATGGCATAGGGTATCATAGTGTGTTTATTGGACATACGCCAAGGACATAAAGCATCCTGACAAATATTTAGAACATATATAAAACTACAACAATATACAAGATGCATATATCCGGCTGGTAATGTCTTTTCTCAGATAAAGGCTACTGAGGAGAAAGCAGAAGATTTCACATGCAAACAATTTTGCGCAATTTGGAAAAGCAGAAGACCCTTTCGTTCGAAAGTCTGGGGTCATTAAGGTTTTCAGTGGTTTTAAAGAAGTACTTTATGCTCAAGCAAGAAATCCGTTAATTAGAGCAATTTTAAAACGTTTGTGTGTGTGAATTTCTGATTCTAACATGCTGATTTTATTTTTTTATTTTTTTAAAGCATAGAAAGTTAAAAAGGACAGCACTTATTTGAAATGGTAGTGTATTGTAATATTGTAAATGTCTTTACTGCCAATTTAATGTCATCGTTAGTGTGTTACTTCTCTTGAGGTCATTTTACAATAACACCAAGATGATCTCACTGACGGTTTTGGTGGAGGCTAATTAGTAATGAAATGTTTCCTTTCGCTTTAATAAGACCGCTTCATAGTGGAAAGCATGTGGCTCACCGCGGAAACGAGTTTCACTCTGATGTAACATAACGCTAGGTTTTGACTCAAGGGGTTAATTGTAAGTTAGGAAATACTGGAAATCCTAGCTACTTTAAGTAAGACACATAAAGAAGAATTTCGCCATTCTTAATGTTATGAGGTGAACACACTACACAGTTATGCTGTTTAAAGCCTGACAGGAGACGCAAGAGTAAACTTTTGTCAACATTTACGCTGAAGTGAGGGACTTTTAATTATCCTTAGAGCCATGTATTCCATTTTAATAATCGACATAGTTTAATGTCTAATGATATCTTATATTTTTCTTATTTTTAAACAAAGTAATAGTTCATATTCAGTTACTATCATACATTCTGAGAATGGACGATTCAAAGCCATCACCATTTTTAACATCACTGTTTGGTAAGAATATGATGTCTTTTTATCTGTTAAACTAATATAACATCTCTCTCTCTCTCTCTCTCTCTCTCTCTCTCACTCTCTCAAATGTTTCTAGTTTTAGTGTATACTTGACAAAGTATGTAAACATTATTATTGTCTGAGCAATCTGTTTATTTTTCAGTGGTACTGACTGTTGTTGTTCTGGGGGTTATAATTGCTGCCATTGGAATTGGTAAATCATGCATTTTTACCTCATTATTCACTGTTGTCTGTGCTAGAAACATTGCCTTTGTAAACCAAACCTGCCTTTTTTTTATTTTTTAGGGGCCTACTTTCTGAGAGACTGTCCTGTCCAGCATTACATCCCAGTCTACCTTATAGTATTTGGTGTATTTGTTTTGCTTGTTCTGATAGTAAGCCTGGGCTTATTGTGTGGTACACTTGCAAAGGATGCCTTTGAGTTGCTGCTGTTGTCTATCCTGATCACCTCCGTCAGCGCCATCCTCTACCTATTTGTTGTCTGCTGGTTCATCACAGGTGAGTATATGTGACCCTGGAGCACAAAACCAGTCTTAAGTCGCTGGGGTATATTTTTAGCAATAGCCAAAAAAACAAACATTTTATGGTCAAAATTATTTTTTTATTTTTTTTAATGCCAAAAATCATTAGGATATTAAGCAAATAGGCTATCATGTTCCGTGGAAATGTTTTGTAAATTTCCTACCATAAATATATCTAAACTTAATTTTTGATTAGTAATATGCATTGCTAAGAACTTAATTTGGACAACTTTTAAAGGTGATTTTTCTCAGTAATTTGATTATTATAATTTTTTTTGGCACCCTCAGATTCCAGGTTTTCAAATAGTTGTATCTCAGCCACGTGTTGTCTATTCCTACAAACCATACATCAATGGAAAGAAAATTTAGAAAAATTGACACTTAAGACTGGTTTTGTGGTCCAGGGTCACATATTTGTCAAACAGGAGTTACAGAAGGAGGGGTGATGGTATTTTATAGGAAAAATAATGGAGAAATGCATGTGAAAGAAGGTTAAACATTCTCTGCAGCTAAAAAATAAAATGTGTAGTCTAGTGCCATAATGCCAAGGCATAATTAACCACTGGCAAAATGGGGCTTTAATTTGTTTTTTTAATTGGTGTCACAGAGGGAAAATGTCTGTGGCTAAAAGGTAGGAAAACTTCAACACCCATAATACCCATAAGGCTTAAGAGCAGGGAATACAAAATGCAGAAGTACAAGCTGCAGTTTTCACAAAAGTCCAGCAGACTTTTGCTGACATGAATATCTCTGTGCAGATATCATAGAAAAATAATACACTTTGTCCATTTACCTAAACTACATTGTAACAAGCTGTTTGACGATCGGTGGACTACCCTTTAAATTAAACTGGAAAATATTTGCAAAAATACATTTAAAATAGAGAAGGACATAAAAAAAGAATATTAATTTTGTTGTTTAAATTTCACAGATATCAAATTAATATTTAACTCCACTAAAGCTTTCTCTGTGTATTCCAGGGAGTGTCTGGATATATTCTGTACATCCACCCAGTTATGACCCAACAAATGGACAGAACTACTGCAACAAAACTCTGTACCTCTTTGCATTCTGGTTGAATACAGTCTGTTATGGCTGTTTGGCTGTCCTGCTGCTTTGTAGTGGATTTTCAGTGCTTTATATCTGTGTAAAGAATACTTGCCAAAGGCCACAGTCATTGGCTTCAAACTCTCAGCAACAAGCATAAGATGTTTTGTAATATGCATGATTTAATTCAAATTACAATTTAATTATACATTTGATCATTGTGTTCCCCAAGAATCAAATCCATGACCTTGATATTATATCCTATTTTCTAGTATAGGGCTACAGAAAATCACCTGTTTTGAGATCACCTGTATAATTATATATTTACATCCAGTTCAAAATCAAGGCCTAGGCTTGAAGATAATGTACAGCTCAACTTGAAAAATATCAATATAAATCCAATATATACTGTCACCGCAATGTGTAATAGTCATACTACTCAAATTTTGTTAACCTAATTTTTTTATATAAATAAAAATGTACATAGAGGCAAAAAGGTGGTTGCTATGCTTCAGTTTGGGTTTGCAAAAACAGTTTCTCAACATTTTGCCAAAGGAAGTGTTTTTAAAGCTACTGGCTCAGTCTGCTGACCACAGAACTGTGAAAACATACTGGTTGACTCCGAGCAGCTCTGTCCGCTTTAACTTCAATATTCTGTTCCCATCTTCATAATAAAGCTAATTTTGGGAGAGTTCTCCTCATATTTGAAAGCCTATGAGGCCATTTTTATTTTATTTTATTTATTTTTCTAATATAAAAATTACATTCTTATGAACTATTTAAGAAATTATTGAAGATGGAGACTACTGAGACAGCTGCCAGAAAATCTTTAATTGGTAAGAATATCAAGAAAGCTTTAAAATGGTGTGTGTGTGCATATATATATATATATTTCCCCAATAACTAATAAACCAAAAAAAATACAAAAATACAACTCTTCTTATTTTTTTTTCCAGTGATGATAAACATGATTGCATGGATGATTTTGATAACAGCTACTGGATTAGGTAAAGAGCAGTTTATGTTTACAGTATAAAATATTGAAAAGATGATTAGTGCTGTAAATGCTTGCTTTTAATTAATAAGTGTATATCAATTATCAAAGAAGAGGAGAAGCTTTATCGCACCACTAGAAGCCTGTTGTTGTTTTTTTGTTTTTTGTTTTTTTTACTTATGGCTGTTTGGATTAATGTTTCTAGGAGCAATTCATTTTCATGAGTGCCCTGTTCAGCCAAACCTCTCCATCTATGTGACTGTGGTTGGAGTGACTGGTTTGCTTTTACTGTTGGTCATGTACCTGAGGAACACTTTGGATGACTGTCTGCTGGCACGGTTCTGCAGTGCCTTCAGCTTTATGCTCTTCCTATTCATTGTGTGCTGGTTCTTTGCTGGTGAGGGAAAGAGATTTACATTACTGGTAGTGGCAGCTCAGTGTCAATATAACATTTTTATTCTTATTTATGTATATATAAATAATAGTGAAACTAAAACCAATGGTGTTCTCATTCTGTTCTTTCAGGTACCTACTGGATTTACTCCATATATCCTCCCAACTATGTTCCCACCAGAGACCACTGTCAGAGAACCCTGTATTTGTTTGCATTTTGGATTAACAATCTAGGCTATCTTTGTGTGTTTATACTGTCTCTGTTTGGTTTGTATATCATTTTAAAACCTATGCTTTCACCAATAGAACAGTATGCTCAAATTTAGATGCAGACTTGTAGATACATTCCAGTAATGCTCTGAAAATGCCCTGTATTATTTATACTGAGTGATCTTATTAAATGCATTTTTAAAAGCGGTATTGTTCTATTTTTTTTTAACATTAGCTATTTTTTGTATATGTCAGTATATATTTTTTATAATGAACAGTTGTAAATATCAAAATTAAAACACGTGCTAAATTATCAAAAATATTTATTTTTTCATGTATTTATGAATTTAGAGGGTTGTTAGGGTCGTTTTTGCCCCACCCACAGCACTTGCTCGAGGTCAGTTGTCCTGTCACAGCCCCCTTCCAAGAAATGTCATTATCTCTGTCGAGGTAAAAACAACTGTTCATAAAACTGCGGTATATTGACGCGCCTTTTTATTTTCTCCCGTTATTTTGTCCTTTCTTTTGTTGTTTCGTCATGAACGGGCTTAACTTTTGTGAATAAGTTGCGGAACTAGTAGCAAAATGCTTGCAGGCACGAGAAAGCACAGCAGGTTTCCAGTCGGTGCTGCCGTTTTGACGACAGGGGGCGCCATTATCACCGGTAGGCCGATGCACATGATTATTTATTTTATTTGACTGAACCAACATGATTCCACAGCATTTTATCATCTTATGCTCTCAGAGTGTTCATGACTTCCATTATGTGTTTTAGGCTGTAATGTTGAGGATGCCTCCTATGGTCTTACTGTATGTGCGGAGAGAACTGCGATACAGAGAGCGGTCGCAGAAGGCTACCGAAGATTTACAGCCATAGCTGTCACATGGTATATCATATATTCCCAATACAGGCTGACTTACTGAACAGAGAATATATATTTAGTACCGTATTTTCCGGACTATAAGTCGCACTTTTATCCATAGTTTGGCTGGTCCTGCGACTTATAGTCAGGTGCGACTTATTTATCAAAATTAATTTGACATGAACCGAGAGAAATGAACCAAGAGAAAACATTACCGTCTACAGCCACGAGAGGGCGCTCTATGCTGCTCAGTGCTCCTGAAGCCTACCCCTGAGCAGCATAGAGCGCCCTCTCGCAGCTGTAGACGGTAATGTTTTCTCTTGGTGCTTGGTTCTAAATAAATGCGACTTATAGTCCAGTGTGACTTATATATGTTTATATATGTTATTCCTCGTCATGACATATTTTTGGACTGATGCGACTTATACTCAGGTGCGACTTATAGTCCGAAAAATACGGTGTTTTAAAGAATCCTTTTCATCTCACCAACAGTGATATCAAAGATAGTTTTGTGGGACCCTGCGGTGCTTGTCGACAGGTATTAATGGAGGTATGGCTACATATTTGATCACATATAATGACAGTAATTACTTTTGAATTTTTTTCCATTTATCTCAGCTTTTTAAAATCCTTTCCTCTCACTTGCTCTTTTTTTTCTTTTTCAACCCTGTGTTGTATTAGTTTGGCACAGAATGGGACATTTACCTCACTAAGCCAGATGGAACCTATAAGAAGACCAGTCTCAGAGAGCTCCTGCCTTTAGCATTCACCCCAGCTCACCTGCAAAAGAACTAAATGCACTGCCCTCAGATGTAATTATTATATTTTTTTTTAATCTAAATTTAGGATTGATACCAACTATGAAGAATTAAAATGTGAAGTGCGCTGTACATAAGTTAGCCGCTTCTGAAGGCCATTTCAGTCACA
Source organism: Carassius carassius (assembly GCF_963082965.1). Classification (NCBI taxonomy): domain Eukaryota; kingdom Metazoa; phylum Chordata; class Actinopteri; order Cypriniformes; family Cyprinidae; genus Carassius; species Carassius carassius. The sequence continues at coordinate 12,175,566 of NC_081756.1, forward strand.
ACATCATCTCAGTCCCCACTAGAGAGCACCATACACCCCTGCAGTCTTCAAAAGATGTAGTACATAAGAATGGTCAGAAATCTTTAAACAGGTTTCATTGTATACCAGCTTTTTTAATGCATAGACTTGTTTGGCTTTTCTTTAAAATGTTAAACAAAAAGTTAGAGAGAATTTCTAAAGGATTTTTTTTATATACAAAAGTATAAAGTTACGCTGTCATAAGGACCTATTGAGGCTGTGTGAAATAATCTGGTCAATTTAGGCAGATGTCTATTGGTTGACCTAATTCACATGTACTTTCAAACGTCTGGGGAAAGTAAATAATATATATATTTTTTGAAGTACAGTAAATAACATTTATTTAGCAAGGGCACATTGATCAAAAGTGATAATAAAGATCTTTATAATATAAAAAAATATTTCTATATTTTAAAAAAATGCTGTTCTTTTGAACTTTCTATGCATCAAAGTATCCTAAAAAAAATGTAATTTAAAATATAAAATATACAGACATTAAATATTATTTTTTAACTGTGAATAAATTGTGAATTTTTGACTACTAAAATGATTTCTGAAGGATCTTGTGACACTGAAGACTGGAGTAATAACTTTTAACTGGTTAGATAGAACATGCAGGATGCCTTAAAACACAGCTTGATGAAGACCGTTTCCTAGTAGAGAAAATTATTGGCAATCCCTATGACCTTCCTATCCCGGGACTGTTTGAAATTCTCCTCACTGTGAGCCAGAGGGGGCTAACATACTGTGTTGTCACATGGGAAAAACACTCACACATTGTTCTCTTTGGTAGACTGAGAGGAAAAGTGTATATTAGTTGGTGGGAGAGAGCCACAACGAAAGACAACATGTCTTTGTCAGGACTATTTTTGTTTTCTGAACTAAAATGAAGCATTAAGAAAAATATGACAACAATCACATAAATGTTCAGAAAAATTCAAAATGAGGACTAAAGAGGGAAGTACCTTGGAAGTAAATATGTTCAGTGTGACAAGATTGCTGCTGATAGCAACCACAGTGATGATGCAAAAAACTTCCATGCTAATGCAATGCTACTAGGGAAAGTATACACACCATGAGGCACTTAAGAATTCCGTCTTTTTTGTTCCCATAATTGCATTCACAAGAAAGCACACTATGTTTATACTGTATATACAATTTAACCCTGTAAAATCTTTAAAAAATCCCCCACCAGAATACAGTGCATTCAAAATAGTGGAAACCAAAAGATAAAGCAGATACATGAAATAAAACTTTTGTTTGTGTTTGTATCTACATTCATATGAAACAAGCCATCATGTGCTTGTATGATACTGTGGCCTATGCCTTTTTTTTAAAGAACTGAAATGAAAAGCTTTTAGGGTTTTTTCTTTTTAACACATACATAATAGTGAAATGGCAATCTAGATTATCTGTATTTTTAAAAGATTATGAAAAGTTGTGGAGGAGAAAAAAGGATGGTTACTTTAACTGTCTCTTATCAACAGCCACTTGATCAAAAGATTCATCCTGTGTGTGCTTAAGCTTTTGTTACAGTTCAACCAGATGTTTTATGACATGATTGTGGCAGTAAATGCATTAGAAGACGATTCGGTCTTGCACTTTATAAGTTATTCTGATCAGAACAATCTCAAGACCATCTGTAGCCTATATGAGAGAGCACAATTTTTCCACTTTACCCATGTTTTTCATTAAGGAGAGTATTGGTTCTCATGGGCATG